>NW_024118639.1:0-11219 GCF_003073215.2 Triticum urartu
CTAAGGAATAGATCACGTGGATCAACTTGTGTGTCTAGAGGTGCCCCCTGCCTCCGTCTATAAAGGAGTAGAGGGGGGAGGCTGGCCGGCCAAGGAGGAGGGCGCAGGAGGTGGCCGGCCAAGGAGGAGGGCGCAGGAGAGTCCTACTGCCTCTAGGAGTAGGATTCCCCCCCCCCAATCCTAGTTGGAATAGGATTCGCGGAGGGGGAAAACCAATATATCGATCTTTACGTCTCGACCATTTCGAGACTCCTCGTCATGTCCGTGATCATATCCGGGACTCCGAACAACCTTCGGTACATCAAAATGCATAAACTCATAATATAACTGTCATCGTAACCTTAAGCGTGCGGACCCTACGGGTTCGAGAACAATGTAGACATGACCGAGACACGTCTCCGGTCAATAACCAATAGCGGAACCTGGATGCTCATATTGGCTCCTACATATTCTACGAAGATCTTTATCGGTCAGACCGCATAACAACATACGTTGTTCCCTTTGTCATCGGTATGTTACTTACCTGAGATTCGATCGTCGGTATTCCAATACCTAGTTCAATCTCGTTACCGGCAAGTCTTTTTACTCGTTCCGTAATACATCATCTCACAACTAACATATTAGTTGTAATGCTTGCAAGGCTTATGTGATGTGTATTACCGAGAGGGCCCAGAGATACCTCTCCGACAATCGGAGTGACAAATCCTAATCTCGAAATACGCCAACCCAACATCTACCTTTGGAGACACCTGTAATGCTCCTTTATAATCACCCAGTTACGTTGTGACGTTTGGTAGCACCCAAAGTGTTCCTCCGGCAAACGGGAGTTGCATAATCTCATAGTCATAGGAACATGTATAAGTCATGAAGAAAGCAATAGCAACATACTAAACGATCGTGTGCTAAGCTAATGGAATGGGTCATGTCAATCAGATCATTCAACTAATGATGTGACCTCGTTAATCAAATAACAACTCATTGTTCATGGTTAGGAAACATAACCATCTTTGATTAACGAGCTAGTCAAGTAGAGGCATACTAGTGACACTTTGTTTGTCTATGTATTCACACATGTATTATGTTTCCGGTTAATACAATTCTAGCATGAATAATAAACATTTATCATGATCATAAGGAAATAAATAATAACTTTATTATTGCCTCTAGGGCATATTTCCTTCAGACTTTGTGTGGGTGATCGAGGCTTTTTAGGCGACTTGGTTCGACCGGTGAGGCGACACTACGCCGCCGAGGTAGGCGATGTGCGCCCCACCTCCCGTGTTAGGCGACTTTGTGTGGGTGTTCGAGGCTTTTTGGGCGACTTGCTTCAACCGGTGAGGCGACACTAGGCCGCCGAGGTAGGCGATGTGCGCCCCACCTCCCGTGTAAGGCGACTTTGTGTGGGTGATCGAGGCTTTTTAGGCGACGCTAGGCCACCGAAGTAGGCGATGTGCGCCCCACCTCCCGTGTTAGGTGACTTTGTGTGGGTGGTCGAGGGTTGTTAGGCGACTTGGTTCGACCGGTGAGGCGACGCTAGGCCGCCGAGGTAGGCGATGTGCGCCCCACCTCCCGTGTTAGGCGACTTTGTGTGGGTGGTCGAGGATTTTTAGGCGACTTCCTTCGACCGGTGAGGCGACACTAGGCCGCCGAGGTAGGCGATGTGCGCCCCACCTCCCGTGTTAGGCGACCTTGTGTGGGTCATCGAGGATTTTTAGGTGACTTGGTTCGACCGGTGAGGCGACGCTAGGCCGCTGAGATAGGCGATGTGTGCCCCACCTCCCATGTTAGGCGACTTTAGGTTGGTGTTCAAAGGTTGTTAGGCGACTTGGTTCGACTGGTGAGGCGACGCTAGGCCGCCGAGGGAGGCGATGTGCGCCCTACGTCCCATGTTTGGTGACTTTGTGTGGGTGTTCAAGGGTTTTTAGGCGACTTGGTTCGACCGGTGAGGCGATACTAGACCGCCGAGGTAGGCGATGTCCGCCACACCTCCCGTGTTAGGCAACTTTGTGTGGGTGGTCGAGGCTTTTTAGGCGACTTGCTTCAACCGGTGAGGCGACACTAGGCCACCCAGGTAGGGGAGGTGCACCCCACCTCCCGTGTTAGGCGACTTTCTGTGGGTGATCGAGGCTTTTTAGGAGACTTGGTTCGACCGGTGAGGCGATGCTAGGCCGCCGAGGTAGGCGATGTGCGCCCCACCTCCCGTGTTAGGCGACTTTGTGTGGGTGGTCGAGGGTTGTTAGGCGACTTGGTTCGACCGGTGAGGCGGCGCTAGGCCGCCGAGGTAGGCGATGTGCGCCCCACCTCCTATGTTAGGAGACTTTGTGTGGGTGATCGAGACTTTTTAGGCGACTTGGTTCGACTAGTGAGGCGCCGCTAGGATGCCGAGGTAGGCAAGGTGTGCCCCACCTCCCGTGTTAGGCGACTTTGGGAGGGTGGTCTAGGGTTTTTTTAGGCGACTTGGTTCGACCGATGAGGCGACGCTAGGCCGCCGAGGTAGGCGAGGTGCCCCCCTTCCCGTGTTAGGTGACTTTGGGTTGGTGTTCAAGGGTTTTTAAGCGACTTGATTCGACCGGTAAGGCGACACTAGCCGCCTAGGGAGGCGATTTTTGGTTGGGTGGTTGATTTGTATTAGACTCGGATAAGGAAAAAATGATAAAATGAAAAAGAAAAAATGTGGAAAAAAGAAAGTAAAATATGGAATAGGGGTGCCCTTGCCTGTTATCCTGCTTTGGGCACTTGATTTCGTGAAGTTACCAATCTGCAATCTGCACACTTGACTTGCTGTAATGCCTCTCCTAGTTTATTTTGATGATCTTCATGATTTTGTTTGCATTTTCTACTAATGCCTTGTCCTTGAACGTCCTTGCCGAGTCCAGTACCTCGAATGGCTTGTCCCTGATGTTCAGGACCATTAGCCAATAATGCCCTATCTCCTTTGGATTCTCCTTGTCCAGAATCTTGAGTGTCGGAAATGATACATGGTTGATGAGAGTGGGTGAGATGGGACAAAAAAAGAAAAAGGATAGAGGGAAGCATGAAGAAAGATCTATTGTCGTTTTTTTCTTACTGGTTCACATCTGCTTAGCCTCATGGTTTTGTTGTCAAACTGTTTGTCTATGTCGTTCCTTGTGAAACTATTGTTCTGGAAGAATGTCTAGCAACGCATGAGAAGTGTAACATATTAGTTGTTGTGCTTCTAGGATAAAAAACAAAAAGAATATCAAAAAAGGGATAAGGGGGAATTCTTATAGCTACTCGTAGTGGCATTAATCTCTTCTTTGGCCTCAGCCCTGCTTCCCTCAATGCAATAATTGCTATCTCGGCCACCATGTTGTCCATCTTCTGTCCAGGTGCCATCGATTGTGCAAGTTCATTGCAGCTGACGTAGAGCGCGTCATAGTTTATGATTGGCTTGCTGTTTTGAAATTTGGCATATACAAATAAGAACAGAAAAAATAAGTTAGCTCGTGTATTGAAACGAAGCAATTAAAAAAGAAACCCCAAAAACCAGGCCTAAGAAAAGATTGGATTTCCTTACCTATTGTCGGCTTGCCTTGTGTGGGTCACACTATACTGGCACACATCATCGTAGATGTCACGAACTTTCTTTGAGCAGTAGAATGGATCTGTGTTCTCTGGGCGTATGTATGGCGACCTGAGTTGTGCTCGTGCCCGTACAACTCTCCGCTCGTGCCCAACCATTGCTGGAGTCCTTGATGAGCTAGCAACATTTTCTGCGTTTGTGGTTGTTGTGACTGGTGTTTTTGAATTTTGATCGTTGATTTACCTTCCATTTCTTAGCCTCTCCTCCATCTCTAGCCTCTCCTTTTCTTTCTTCAATGCAAATGCCTTTTTTTCCTCGTAGCACACTTTTTGTAGCTCCTCCGGGTCCAAGCCCCATTCATCTCCGCTTTCTGACATGGAGGCATCTAGGTTGCGTGGCTTCAGTTCTGTGGATTGGCCTCTGTTGGTTCCCTCATCTTCATGAAAACTTATGTTAAGATCGAAAAATGGACAGTCTTGTGTTGCTCCGACTGGGTGGTTGGTGTAGCTTGATGGTGTGAAGACAGGGTTTGATGAGCCAGCTTGTACCTGTTGCATTGCTTGCTATTGCGCGAGTGGCCCCAATCGTAGCTTCTCCCTGATCGTAGTCATTGCCAATTGTGTTGCATGGGCTTCCCTGGATTGCACTGATGTGGGTGTTCCCCCTTTCTTTTGGCTGCTAGGGGCTGGGCACGACTTGCTTGTTGTAGGAGTGCTGGAGCTGACCATGTATGGAACACAAGCGGCTGGACTTGGTGTGTGTACAACTGCTTTATGATGCACAAAACGGTCGAGAGGTGGGGCTAATGATATTGGGGTGACATCAAGTATTGTGATTTTTTCACTGCCCGGAGGTGTGTTGCCCTTGTGCCCATTTTCTACTGGTCCATCTGTATTTACTGTTGTGTGAGTTTGCATTCCAAACACATTGGTTGTTGTGTGACCCCGCTGGTTTACCTTGCCGGTAAGATTTGCATGGCTGCACTCTAGGGACTTGCCTGCCTTTGCACCCTCCCTAGCCGGCTCCGTCTCAGGTGCTGACTTCTGTTTTATAGTCACGTTTCCACTGTTCCTCGAGGGAAAATTTTTGGATCTGAGTTAGTTTTTCTTTGAAGCTGCGGTTCTTGGGGAGAAAAAATAATCAGAGTTGTTTCCGCTGCACCTTGCTTGTCCATCTTCCCCTTACTCTAAGGTTGGCATAAACTTCGCATTCTCCTCCGGGATGCCCCCATGATGCTCGGACTCTTCGATTCTTATGCCTGGAACACGTGCAGCCCTGCGACGCTTTGTCCTGTGTGAATTGCTCCTAGAGTCCCCGGCATCCTCCCTACCCATACTACAAATCTCTTCAATGAAAATACCCATTCTATCTGACCATTCTGAGGAAAATGAGCTAACCATTGCAGCGATTTTCCTCTTCTTCTGCATTAAGATGCATTTTCATAGGAAAAAACACACGGAAAAGAAATGTTAGAAAAAAATCATGAATCAAAAAATAAAGTCGGGTGGTTTTAAAACTGAAGAAGTATTATATAGGAAAAAAGAAACAACTACTACAAAATTTGATGCATATGTGAGCAGAAGAGATAGGAGTGAAACTCTGTTTTCTCTTCTATGTTTTCAGACGTAGGCAAAACTACTGAAAGAAAATTTGAGAGGGCTATGCAACTTCACTGTAAAAAACAACTGAAAAGAAAAATGGAAAGCTAGTGAAATTGTAAAATAAGAAGCTGGAGAACGTACACTTATTTTGAATGTGGGTGGCAACTTTGAGAAAACAAACTTCTCGGTCTCCTCATACCCAAAAAAAAGACTATGCATACGCCCGTTGCTTGTGTATATTGGCTTCATCTGGTGGGGGAGTGAAAAAAGCATATTAGGCTAGTGTTGTTAAGCAGAAAAGAGAAAACAAAAACTGCAGAAATTAGGCTAGTGTGTTGCACCTGCCTAAACTAGTCAGGTAACATTGTAAACAGGACAAAAGAAAACAAAAAACCTGCTTTTAAAAAAGATGGATGAAAAACAAACTCACCCTAAGCTTGTTGTATCCTCCTTGGGGGGTTTTGTCTGCCTTTGCGACTAGCCCTATACGTTTGTTGTCTCATGCCTCTACCCGGACTAGGAAATCTGGTACTGCGATGTCTACCACCAGAGAATCTACATATAACACCTGTTTTGCAGACACAAACACAAAAGAAAAGCTGGTAAAAATAAGTTGGGAATCAGTATGGGTTAGCCTTTCTCTTTTCTGCTATACTATACAACCAAGCATAAGTAGTAAAGAAAGAAAAAAGAAAAAAGAAGGAAAAAGAGCCTAGCAGGTGGTACTTACGACCATATGGTGCATACAATAGTTTACAGCCTTCTTCTTGTTGCTACCCCCTAATGAAGTTTTTATCTGATTCACTATGAATTCATAGAAGTTGAGCCTCTTTACTTTCTCTAGGTCGGCGACTATTGGGTAGCATCGAGCGCTGACATGTAAGCTCGTTGTAGGGCACATGAAAGTACAAACTACCACAATCAGCCAGCCCCTCATGAAGTCATCGTCTGCTCTCCCATTCATCTCTTTAATCATAGTGCAGATGGTTGTTATCTTGGGGGCGCACCCATTCTGAAAACCGAACCTGTTGTTTATGAAAGATATTGCTTCTGCATCCCACCCGTAGAATACTTCCTCCCCTGAAATACGAAGACCCAAGGTGTGGTGGACGCTTTCGGCTGTTACGGGGATCTTGCCCCTGCCTGGGACAACGATGCACTCGCTATCTGGGTCGTAGATCTGCATTACCCACCTGCTGAGGTCTGCGGGCATTGTTGTTGATTTGATCTTTAGTATGCCTCCCAGATGGTAAGTTTCTATCAGATCCTTCTGCCGTTGGTCCAAACTCTTGCTTAACTTTACTAGCCTTGCTGGCGATGCTCTGTTTCTACCTTCCTGAACTTGCTTCTTCCTAGCACGCCTATGGCCTTGTATTACTCTTGCAGCTCCCTGTTAAAAGCGACATCAAAACACAAAGAAAAAAAGGATGATTCTCTCTGATTCTCTATCGAAAGTCATTTTGAAAAAATGTTCAGTGGGGAGTGGGCAGGTACCTCGCCATTCTGTTCATCCGTGGAGTCCTCCATTTTTTTAATCTATCGTACGGCTGCTGATGAAAAAAGAAAATTCTGTTGTTGCCTTGCCTGCATTTGAAAAGGTAAGAAAATGAGTTAGAAGAAACTGACTACATTTTTGCCTACAATCTCATATCTGATTCCTACAAAAAACACACAAAATTGCCTATTATCTATTACATTATTTGACTGCTGAACGTATATATTTCCTGCCACAACCCCCTAATTATGTTGTCAACTGAACAAAAAAACTGAGAAGAAAAAGCTTATATGAACACATGAATTACAGTATTGCCTACAGAACATATCATAGAAGTGATTAAACACATGTTGCCAACTGCATTACATTTCCTATGATTCACATCAGTCAAGATAAAAAACGAAGGCACACTCAGAAAATGAAACAACGATTTGGGCCAAGTAAACGTGAGAAGCACCTCACGAAACTGCCCCTTTCACTAGATGGATTCAGAAAAACAGCAGGAAATGGATTCAGTATGGCAGTTAGCAGCTACATGAATAAAACCCTTGTAACATCCGATACATAATGGGGGGAAAGGCACTATGACACAAACACAGATCAACCATGCAGCAGATGACACAGGAGAAAAGCATAGACAAATGCTACAATGTTGCACTGAGATCACAGGAAAACTCTTTCATATTGATCAACCAAAAACTACAGTAGGAAATTGCAGCAATGGACACAGCTCAAAGAACATAGATACCCCCAAAGGAATTGCAACATCTGCCTCAAACTAAACCTCAACACAGCAGTAGAATTGCACGAATACCAAAAAAACTGATAGTGGATAGTCAGGAATGACATCCTTATTGCACTTTCTTAGTAAACAACATTTCAGATGTGGATTTTCCTACTATTTCTGGCTGAATTATAGTACCAGTTTTGAAAAGCTAACCAAATGATGAAAATGTTCTATCTAGGCAACTGTATGAAGAAATCGTAGACAGAGCATAAAACTAGCAACACGGTGATATGTGTTTTTATTAGGATTAACCGTAATCTGCCTATACCATGCTTTTCCTATAGGCAGATATTAAGACATGTAGAGGAACTACGTTGTATTTCCATCAGCCAAACCTGCCTAAAACTGAATTACACTTCTACCTACAGGCTAGAAAAACAGAGACGCTACAGTGATTTTGTGCATAGGCAATACACAAAAAATGCAGTATTACAGTAATTAAGTGGCCTACAAAAAACAGAATGGCCAAATCAAAAAATTGCCTACAAAACAATACAGACGTTGCCTACAGAAAACCTCATCCAAAAAATTGCCTACTGAAAAATTGTGTCAGGTTGAGCGCCTCTCCTTCCTCATCTCACCCGTGCCATCTCCCTACCCCTCCTCGCTTGAGCCTCGGGCGCCGCACCTGAGCTGAGCATGAAACCACACCCACCCTCCCTGCGCACGCACTCCGGCGACTCCCCACTGCTCCACCTCCACTAGTACCCCTCGCCCGGCCCTCTCCTCCTCGCAGAAAAATCCCTCCCCTCTCTCCCTCCTCCTCGGGAGCATCTCCGTTGATCTGCTCTTACTTCTCCCCCCTGCGGTCGTTGATGACGACGAACCCCCAGCAGCCATGAGATGTGTGCGCGAGGGGGAAAACGTGGGATGAACTCACCTAGGTCGTCGAAGCGAAGCAGGATCTCTCTCTCGGGGTGGTCATCGTCGCCTCGCGCCGAACCACCAGCTCCACCCTCTCCCCCGTTCGCCGCTACCTTATCCTCCTTGTACGGCACGCGCGCGCCGCCCTCACCCCGGCGAACTGCTACGGGGTCCTTCGCCGGTCCGTCACCGCGCTCGTTGAATTGAACTCGTCGCCGGCCCTCTCACTGCCCGCGCTCGCGGCGAAGCTAGGGATTTTGTGCGTGATTTGGCTCCTCGCTGGAGAGAGTGTGAGGTGGGGAAAGGGGAAACGGCGGGATAGATGAGCAGCGCGTCTCCCAAAATTTCGAAACGATCTCAACAAAACCCACCACCCACCTGGTCGGTCCGCCAGGCCACGTGTCTATGCGGGACGCGCGAGATGGACGGTCGTGGTGCGGCCGCTGCATCGCGTCTCATAGCGCGCGCGCACTGGACAGTTGTTGGCTTTCTTTTTTCCTTTTCTGTGATACATGCCTACCCCAGATGGGTTTCTTGTTTAGCTCATCTCTGATTTGTCCCCGTCACCCACAGTTTCCGCATTGCCCATCTATAATGGTATGAAGATATACATTAGATACCAAAAATTTTTTGCAATGAAAATTTTCCACTAACAAGACCGTCTTGGAAATCTACTGGAACATTTTTCACTACATCTCTGAATGTTGTACTTGACATGCACGAACAAATTTTTGCAATGAATAGTTTTTACTAACAAGACGGTCTTGGTAGCCATGCGCACACTGCTGCCGCTAGCAGACAACGCGGGAACCAGCAAATCAATGAGTAGTGCGCACGCGGTGCTTGCAGAGTACCAAGAAATTTTTAGAGTAATCATGTGAGGAGGAAGAGACAGTTAAGCGCCTGAACCATAGATTAGCGAGTTGTATTTTCTCATGTCACTTATCAAGGGTACTGCAACCATCTGCGAACTTGCAGTTTCCTGCTGGTTTAACAATTCTGGGCAAGAGCACAAAGTTAGCACTTGCAACGTTTGTAATAGAATACCAAATTGACACTTCAAAAATCACACTACCACGATACAAAAGTGCACACAGAATCAGTTCAACACCCAAAAACTCTATTCCAATGTGCAAGCTATGCCATCGGATTTTTTGTTCAAAACAACCACCTACCCAATGTAATTGCTAGAAAAGACCCCCGTCGGATGAAATTGGCAAAAAAGATCCTCTTGGTCATGGGCAGGCGCGCCAGCCGACACGTGGCACCTGCCGCCACACCGGTAGGCGACAGCACTGTTCATGGCGCTATTTACGGTGGGCGGTTTTGACACAGTAGAACGGCAACAAACGCGACTAAACAGTGTTGCTGCCACACCAGGAGGCGGCAACACTGTTCACTCGCGCACTGTTCACTGTTCATACGGGATGAACAGTACTTTTCAAAAAAATAAAAAAAAATAGCAGGAAAATTCAAAAAATATGATTTTTTTTTGGTCAGCAAAGGCGATCGAGCGTTCTAAGTGGGTGCAAAATTTCAGAATTTTTCGAATTTTTCTACATTTTTTTGTTTTTTTCGAACTTACTATTCATCCCATATGAACAGTATTGCCGCCACACAGGGAGGCGGCATCACTGTTCACTCGCGTCCCGTCGCCGTTCTACTGCGTAAAATCGTCCCCTGTGTGAATTGTGCAATGAACAGTTCTGCCGCCTGCTGGTGTGTCGGCTGGCGCACCTGCCGCCATGGCCGAGGGGGTCTTTTTTGTCAATTTCGTTTGGAGGGGGTCTTTTCCAACAATTCTGTTGGGCAAGTGGTCCTTTTGGACAAAAAATCATGTCATCGATGGATGATTTTAGATTCACACTTGAGTCTACACCTCAATATATTCCATCTTATTCCAGTACTACTATTCCCCATATTTATCTATTCCATCTTATTTTTTTTATATAACTGATTTTTAGAGGGTCTTGCAACATTAAAGTTTACATTGCTAAAAAAGAATAGATTAAAAACCTTTATTTCAAATCTTGTATTGAATTTTAGATGCAACTAGCAAAAGTGCCCATGCGTTGCAACGGGAGAAACAAATTGTCACCCTTAGCGTCCCATCCCTGTTACCACTTATTTTCTTTGTCCTCGTTGTCTCTCATGATGTCCACTACATGGGAACGTTCCACCTAAGCTTGGAACCAATAAAGAATTGCATCATCTACATGTACAGACCAGCGAACGGTTGTGTTTGAGATCCCGGGCACATCCGCACAATCTAATGCTTGCGCCTTGTATTTGTGTTATCCAGATTTTACATCGTAGTAGTTCAGTGCGAGTCTGTAAAGGACACAAACAAACATCAAATTCAACTTTAGTTTAAACTGATCAACACCTTTTTTGCGAGTTAAAACGATCAACACCAAAGAACAGTGGAGGTTACGAGTTTGATTGCTATCACGGTCTACTATTTTTGCATCATCTCCTAAACTGGCTGGTGGGTCTGATTTGTTGGGCCGGGTTGTACGGATGGATCGGGAGGGCACTATTTTTTTATTGGTGGAACGTAACAGGGATGAACGGGGCAGAGGCCTGTGTTGGGGAACGTAGCAATAATTCAAAATTTTCCTACGTGTCACCAAGATCAATCTATGGAGTCATCTAGCAACGAGGGAGGAGTGGATCTACATACCCTTGTGGATCGCGCGCGGAAGCGTTCAAGAGAACGGGGTTGATGGAGTCGTACTCGTCGTGATCCAAATCATCGATGATCCTAGCGCCGAACGGACGGCACCTCCGCGTTCAACACACGTACGGAGCAGCGACGTCTCCTCCTTCTTGATCTAGCAAGGGGAAGGATAGGTTGATGGAGATCCAACAGCACGACGGCGTGGTGGTGGAAGTAGCGGGATTCCAACAAGGCTTCGCCAAGCGCTG
>NW_024118640.1:0-8921 GCF_003073215.2 Triticum urartu
GGAACGCGGTGGCTAGGGTTTCAGGCGGACATGGCCCGATAAGTCGGTTGACTTTTAAAAAAATCCGCTCGGAAAAACGAATAAAAGAAATACTAAACAGACTTCAGAAATCCTGAAATAAATTTTCCCCGTCCTCCAAAAATCTACCGGCCAAGGTGAACATTTATTTGGGACTCTGATGAAATTTTGAAAACACATATGTTTCCTAATTCAAATAAAATAGCAATAAAAACTCCGAATAAAATTTTATTTGATTTTAATATTAAATCTCCAATATTTCATTATTTTGTGGAAGTCATTTTATCCTCTCTCTTTTATTTTTTTATAAAAGAAATATTCGAAGAGAAAATAATTAAAATCAAACGAACCTCTTTTCAAAATTTGAGAAAACTCAAATATGAAAATAACGAAATCCCCAACTCTCTCCGTAGGTCCTTGAGTTGCATAAAATTTCTCGGATCAAGCCAAAATGCATTAAAATATGATATGCAGTGATGATCTAATGTATAATATTCCAAATTGAAATTTTGGGATGTTACAGGGCGCGCCCTACCCCCCTGGGCGCGCCCCCTGCCTCGTGGGCCCCCTGGTGGCCCTCTGACACTCATCTTTGGCTATATGGAGTCTTTCGTCGAGGAAAAAAATCATAAGCTAGCTCACGGGACGAAACTTCGCCGCCACGAGGCGGAACCTTGGCGGAACCAATCTAGGGCTCTGGCGGAGCTGTTTTGCCGGGGAATCTTCCCTTCGAGAGGGGGAAATCATCACCATCGTCATCACCAACGATCCTCTCATCGGAAGGGGGTCAATCTCCATCAACATATTCACCAGCACCATCTCATCTCAAACCCTAGTTCATCTCTTGTATCCAAACCTCAGATTGGCACGTGTGGGTTGCTAGTAGTGTTGATTACTCCTTATAGTTGATTCTAGTTGGTTTACTTGGTGGAAGATCATATGTTCAGATCCATTATGCATATTAATACCCCTCTGATTATGAACATGAGAATGCTTTGTGAGTAGTTACATTTTTTCCTGAGGACATGGAAGAAGTCTTGCTATAAGTAGTCATGTGAATTTGGTATTCGTTCGATATTTTGATGAGATGTATGATGTCTTTCCTCTAGTGGTGTCATGTGAATGTCGACTACATGACACTTCACCATTGTTTGGGCCTAGAGGGAGGCATTGGGAAGTAATAAGTAGATGATGGGTTGCTAGAGTGACAGAAGCCTTAAACCCTTGTTTATGCATTGCTTCGTAAGGGGCTGATTTGGATCCATATGTTTCATGCTATGGTTAGGTTTACCTTAACTTTTGTTGTAGTTGCAGATGCTTGCAATAGAGGTTAATCATAAGTGGGATGCTTGTCCAAGTAAGGACAGTACCCAAGCACCGGTCCACCCACATATCAAATTATCAAAGTACCAAATGCGAATCATATGAGCGTGGTGAAAACTAGCTTGACGATAATTCACATGTGTCCTCGGGAGCGCTTTCCTTTATATAAGAGTTTGTCTAGGCTTGTCCTTTGCTAAAAAAAAGGATTGGTCCATCTTGCTGCACCTTATTTACTTTTATTACTTGTTACTCGTTACCAATTACCTTATCACAAAACTATTTGTTACATATAATTTTAGTGCTTGCAGAGAATACCTTACTGAAAATTGCTTACCATTGCCTTCTGTTCCTCGTTGGGTTTGACACTCTTACTTATCGAAAAGGCTATGATAGACCCCCTATACATGTGGGTCATCAAGACTCTTTTCTGGCGTCGTTGTCGGGGAGTGAAGCGCCTTTGGTAGGTGGAATTTGGTAAGGAAAAATTTATATAGTGTGCTGAAATTTACTGTCACTTGTTACTATGGAACATAATCCTTTTAGGGGCTTGTTCGGGGTATCTTCACCCCGACCAGTAGAGCAAAGAGTTGCTCCTCAACCTACTAAACCTACTGAAAATGTTTACTTTGAAATTCCTTTAGGTATGATAGAGAAACTGCTAGCTAATCCGTTCACTGGTGATGGAACATTACATCCCGATTTGCACCTAATCTATGTGGATGAAGTTTGTGGATTATTTAAGATTGCAGGTGTGCCCGAGGATGTTATCAATAATAATGTCTTCCCTTTATCTTTGAAGTGAGAGGCATTGACATGGTTTAGGCTATGTGATGATATTGGATCATGGAACTACCAACGATTGAAATTGGAATTTTATCAGAAGTTTTATCCTATGCATCTTGTTCATCGTGATCGTAATTATATATATAATTTTTGGCCTCGCGAAGGAGAAAGCATCGCTCAAGCTTGGGGGAGGCTTAAGTCAATGTTATATTCATGACCCAATCATGATCTCTCAAAAGAAATGATTATTCAAAAAATTTATGCTCGGATTTCTCTCAGTAATCGCTCCATGCTCGATACTTCTTGTACTGGATCTTTTATGATGAAGACTATTGAATTCAAATGGGATTTATTGGAAAGAATTAAACGCAACTCTGAAGATTGGGACCTCGATGAAGGTAAGGAGTCAGGTATAACACCTATGTTTGATTGTGTTAAATCTTTTATGGATACAGATGCTTTCCGTGAATTTAGCACTAAATATGGACTTGACTCTGAGATAGTACCTTATTTCTGTGAATCCTTTGCTACTCATGTTGATCTCCCTAAGGAGAAGTGGTTTAAATATAATCCTCCTATTGAAGTAAAAGTAGTTGCACCTATTAAAGTTGAATAAAAGACTATCACTTATAATAATCTTGTTGTTCCTACTGCTTATATTGAGAAACCACCTTTCCCCGTTAGAATAAAGGATCATGCTAAAGCTTCAACTGTGGTTTGTAAGAGTAATACTAGAACACCTACTCCCTCTGAGCAAATTAAAGTTGAACCTAGTGTTTCTATGGTTAAAGATCTCTTGGCTAATAATATTGATGGGCATGTTATTTACTTTTGCAATGAATCTGCTAGAATTGCTAGACCTGATACTAAAAATAAACATAGACTTGTTGTAGGCATGCTATTAGTTTTGTTAAAATAGGAGATCATTGCTATCATGGCTTATGTGATATGGGTGCTAGTGCAAGTGCAATACCTCATTCCTTATACAAAGAAATTATGCATGATATTGCACCTGCTGAGATAGAAGAGATTGATGTTATAATTAAGCTTGTGTGGGAATGTTAGAGATGTTGAAGTCTTGTGTGGGAATGTTAAGTATCCTACTGATTTTCTTGTTCTTGGTTCCCCACAAGATGACTTTTGTCCCATTATATTTGGTAGACCCTTCTTGAATAATGTTAATGCTAAGATAGACTGCAATAAGGATATTGTTTCTGTTGGTTTAGGGGATATGTCTCATGAGTTTAATTTTGCTAAATTTCGTAGACAACCCCATGATAAAGAATTTCCTAGTAAAGATGAAATTATTGGTGTTGCTTCTATTGCCGTGCCTCCTAGTGATCCTTTAGAATAATATTTGCTAGACCATGAAAACGATATGTTTATGAATGAAAGAAGGGAAATAGATGAAGTATTCTTTAAATAGGGACCTATTTTGAAACATAACTTGCCTGTTGAAATTCTAGGGGATCCTTCTCCACCCAAGTGTGATCCCGTGTTTGAGCTTAAACCTTTACCTGATACTCTCAAATATGCTTATCTTGATGAGAAAGAGATATATCCTGTTATTATTAGTGCTAACCTTTCAGAGCATGAGAAAAAGAAATTATTGAAAACTCTGAAGAAGCACCGTGGTGCTATTGGATATACTCTTGATGATCTTAAGGGCATTAGTCCCACCTTATGCCAGCACAAAATAAAATTGGATAAGGATGCTAAACCGGTTGTTGATCACCAACGACGGTTAAATCCTAAGACGAAAGAAGTGGTAAGAAAAGAAATACTAAAGCTTCTGGAGGCAGGTATAATTTATCCCTTTGCTGATAGTCAGTGGGTAAGTCATGTCCATTGTATCCCTAAGAAGGGAGGTATTACTGTTGTTCCTAATGATAAAGATGAATTGATCCCACAAAGAATTATTACAGGTTATAGAATGGTAATTGATTTCTGCAAATTAAATAAAGCTACTAAAAAGGATCATTACCCGTTACCTTTTATTGATCAAATTCTAGAAAGATTATCCAAACATACACATTTTTGCTTCCTAGATGGTTATTCTGGTTTTCTCTCAAATACCCGTGTCAAAAGAGGATCAATAAAAGACAACTTTTACTTGCCCTTTCGGTACCTTTGCTTATAGACGTATGCCTTTTGGTTTATGTAATGCACCTGCTACCTTTCAAAGATGTATGACTGCTATATTCTCTGACTTATGTGAAAAGATTGTTGAGGTTTTCATGGATGATTTCTCTATTTACGAAACTTCTTTTGATGATTGCTTAAGCAACCTTGATCGAGTTTTGCAGAGATGTGAAGAAACTAATCTTGTCTTGAATTGGGAGAAGTGCCACTTTATGGTTAATGAAGGTATTGTCTTGGGGCATAAAATTTCTGAAAGAGGTATTGAAGTTGATAAAGCTAAAGTTGATGCTATTGAAAAGATGCCGTGTCCTAAGGACATTAAAGGTATAAGAAGTTTCCTTGGTCATGTCAGTTTTTATATGAGGTTCATTAAGGACTTCTCTAAAATTTCTAGGCCTCTAACTAATCTCTTACAAAAAGATGTCCCTTTTGTCTTTGATGATGATTGTGTAGAAGCATTTGAAATACTTAAGAAATCTTTGGTTTCTGCACCTATTGTTCAACCTCCTGATTAAAGTTTACCATTTGAAATTATGTGTGATGCTAGTGATTATGCTGTAGGGGCTGTTCTAGGACAAAGAGTTGATAAGAAATTAAATGTTATTCAATATGCTAGTAAAACTCTAAACAGTGCCCAGAGAAATTATGCTACTACTAAAAAATAATTTTTAGTAGTGGTATTTGCTTGTGATAAGTTCAGACCTTATATTGTTGACTCTAAAGTTACTATTCACACTGATCATGCTGCTATTAAATATCTTATGGAAAAGAAAGATGCTAAACCTAGACTTATTAGATGGGTTCTCTTGCTTCAAGAATTTGATTTGCATATTATTGATAGAAAGGGAGCTGAGAACCCCGTTGCAGAAAACTTGTCTAGGTTAGAAAATGTTCTTGATGACCCACTACCTGTTGATGATAGCTTTCCTGATAAACAATTAGCTGTCATAAATGCTTCTCGTACTTCTCCATGGTATGCTGATTATGCTAATTACATTGTTGCTAAATTTATACCACCTAGTTTCACATACCAGCAAAAGAAAAAGTTCTTCTATGATTTAAGACATTACTTCTGGGATGACCCACATCTTTATAAAGAAGGAGTAGATGGTGTTACTAGACGTTGTGTACTTGAGCATGAACAGGAACAAATCCTATGCAAGTGCCACTCCGAGGCTTATGGAGGACACCATGCTAGAGACAGAACTTCACACAAGGTATTGCAATCTAGTTTTTATTGGCCTACTCTCTTCAAGGATGCTCATAAGTTTGTTTTATCTTGTGATGAATGTCAAAGAATTGGTAATATTAGTAGACGTCAAGAAATGCCTATGAATTATTCACTTGTTATTGAACCATTCGATGTTTGGGGCTTTGATTATATGGGACCGTTTCCTTCCTCTAATGGGTATACACATATTCTGGTTGCTATTGATTACGTTACTAAGTGGGTAGAAGACTGTTAATAGATCTAGAAAGAATTGGTCCAAGAAACTTGATGATGCATTATGGGCCTATAGAACTGCATATAAGAATCCTATGGGTATGTCTTCGTATAAGATGGTTTATGGAAAAGCATGTCACTTACCTCTTGAACTAGAACATAAGGCATATTGGGCTATTAAAGAGCTCAACTATGACTTCAAACTTTCCGGTGAGAAGAGGCTTTTTGACATTAGTTCACTTGATGAATGGAGAACCCAGGCCTATGAGAATGCCAAACTGTTTAAAGAAAAAGTTAAAAGATGGCATGACAAAAGGATACATAAGCGTGAGTTTAATGTAGGTGATTATGTATTGCTATACAACTCCTGTTTAAGATTTTTTGTAGGCAAACTTCTCTCTAAATAGGAAGGTCCTTACGTTATCGAGGAGGTCTACCGTTCCGGTGCCATAAAAATCAACAACTTCAAAGGCGCAAATACGAGGGTGGTAAATGGTCAGAGAATCAAACATTATATCTTAGGTAATCCCGTAAATGTTGAAACTAATGTTATTGAAACCATAACCCCGGAGGAATACATAAGGGGCACTTTCTAGAACGTTTCAGACTCCAAAAAGGAATAGGTATGTGGTACGGTAAGTAAACTAACTCCAAAATACTTCTAATGGCAATTTTCTCTGTTTTGGAATATTTAAGAAAATAGGAAAATAAGAAGTAGTCCGGGAAGGACACGAGGCGTCCACGAGGGTGGAGGGTGCGCCCTACCCCCTGGGCGCGCCCCTGCCTCGTGGGTACCTCGTGTGCTCTCCGGACTCTGTTTTCTTGCATGACACTTCTTTTGGTCGGTAAAAATTCATTATATAATCTCCTGAAGGTTTTGACCACCGTATCACGCAAATATCCTCTATTTTTGTTTCGAGTTGTTTCTGCTGCAGATTTAGAGCAAGATGTCTTCTCAAGAGTCAGTCGGGGAGAGTCGGGTGTCTCATCTGACACCGGGGCCAAGAGCAAACAGCAATGCTGACCACTTTGGGCCATCAATTGAGGAAGATATGGAGGCCGATTTGAAAAGGATAGATGCCATGGAGGAGGATGAAGAAGTTACTTCCCGTTTCTGAGCAGGATTCACTATGGGGGAACTACAGAGCTCGGCTATTCTAAACTCGGTCATCCCTTCCAATGTTAGATTTCTTTCTTATGAAAATATGTAAAAGAGTGTTACTTGTTCTCCCGTAGCTATGCAACATCCTTGGGTGAAAGGAGCTTTAGCCATCACGGGCAAGCTCCGTAAGGAAATAATGGACCTCAAGCAGCAAGTTAATAAGCTCGAGGAATAGAATCATATCCTGAGGGGCATCATCGCCAAGAATATCACATCACCACCCCCAAAGAATGATTCATAAACACATGGGTATGGGCACTCCCCTTGGCAACTGCCAAGCTTGGGGGAGTACCCCAATATCGTATCGCCATCACTTTTACCTTTACCGTTTTTCTTAGTTCGATCCTTTTGGTAATGTCTTGATCTAGTAGAATAAAGTTTTAGTATGATCTAGTTGTGAGTTTTGCTTTATGATTGTCGGTGTCAAAACCGGAGGATCTCGGGTAGGGGGTCCCGAACTATGCGTCTAGGCCGAATGGTAACAGGAGGCAAGGGACACGAAGTTTTACCCAGGTTCGGGCCCTCTTGATGGAGGTAAAACCCTACGTCCTGCTTGATTAATATTGATGATATGGGTAGTACAAGAGTAGATCTACCACGAGAACGGAGAGGCTAAACCCTAGAAGCTAGCCTATGGTATGATTGTTGTTCTGTATGTTGTCCTACGGACTAAAACCCTCTGGTTTATATAGACACCGGAGAGGGTTAGGGTTACACAAAGTCGGTTACAATGGTAGGAGATCTACATATCCGTATCGCCAAGCTTGCCTTCCACGCCAAGGAAAGTCCCTTTCGGACACGGGACGGAGTCTTCAATCTTGTATCTTCATAGTCCAGGAGTCCGGCTGAAGGTATAGTCCGGCCATCCGGACACCCCCCTAATCCAGACTCCCTCAGTAGCCCCTGAACCAGGCTTCAATGACGACGAGTCCGGCGCGCAAATTGTCTTCGGCATTGCAAGGCGGGTTCCTCCTCCAAGTACTTCATAGAAGATTTTGACGCATTCCGTAGTACGACATCGCACCATGGCCAAGCCTTTATTCGAATTGTTTTATTGTCCCACCTCAGCGTGTCATGTGAGGCGGTTTCCTTGGCACGTCTCGTCGAAGCAGAGATCGTGTCCCCTTATTCCAGGATTCTCATCGACACGGGCGTGGGTAACCCAACCGCTTCTAGGACTCCTAGACTATAGGCAAGTCCAAACGGTCACGGAGAGGACGCTTGATATTCACCCTCTTTATAAAGGGGCAAGGCCTTTATTTTTTCCCTCCTGTGCTCAATCGATTCCTTCCTCCACCTCAAGCTCAAACACCCAAAGTTTAGGTCAGGTGCTCCGAACCTTCAATCATGTCCGGATCTAGCCTTCAAGGCCGATGGATGCCTTCCTCCGTCACGGAAGAAGACATCAAAAAGTGGAGGGAGGCAAGATATCTGACCGCCGAGGTTTCGCATCGGCTGCCTGCCCGAGGGCAGGCCGTCCCCTCCCCTGAACCCAACGAGATCGTCGTGTTTGTCTCCCACTTCCTCCGAGGTCTAGGCCTTGCTCTGGATCCTTTCGTCAGGGGTTTGATGTTTTATTACGGGCTAGATTTCCATGATCTAGCTCCAGACTCCTTTCTTCATATCACGACATTTATTGTCGTGTGTGAGGCCTTCCTCCAGGTTACCCCTCACTTTGGCCTGTGGCTCAAGACCTTTGAAGTAAAGCCAAAGATGATCGAGGGGCAACATGCAACGTGCGGAGGTGTCTCAATATGCAAGATGACGGGAGCTCCATGGCCCAAAGGCTCCATCCCAGAGGTGTCTGAATTGTGGCAACAGGAGTGGTTCTACATCACGGCTCCTAGAAGTGCCAAGTGGGCGGCCGCCCCTGTTTTTTTTCAATGGAGATTTTAGTTTGGTTGCGGTAATACAAGTTATGCTGGTTCGTCAAGTCCAGCCTTGCAAACACCGGCCCCTTCACTTGTGGGAGTTCAATCTCGAGGGACCGCGTGTCATTCAAAATTTCCTCGGCCTGACGCATGAGGAGATGTACAAATCATTCTTCGG
>NW_024118641.1:0-12042 GCF_003073215.2 Triticum urartu
CGGCCCAACGTATTAACGGACCACAAACGGGCCGACTGTAACCACGGGCTGAATTTGGCCCACAAGCAAAATATGACAGTAATGGGCCGTAAGTAAACGAATACTGGAAATGAGCCCAAGAATAAATGGGATCTGAGAAGGCCGAAAGATAACATGGGATGGAAACGGCCCAACAGAATAACGGGCCGTTAATGGGTATAAAGTGATACACTGTTCATCACGGGCTGTTAATGGGTGTAAAGTGATACACTATTCATTACGGGCCAGTTTCACCACGAGCCGTTAGTAGGCCAAGAGTTACATAGGGCCTCATATGGGCCGAAAGACGTCATGGGCCATACATGAGCCAGAAGTGAAAATGGGCTAGAATCATATTGGATGGACCAGATGATGCTACTGGGCCTAATTCGGATAGGGCGTAATGGGCCTTGGGTTAGAGGGCTGTAAATGGGCTATATTAGAACATGACGTTAACAGGCTTTCCATGGGCCGGCCCGCCAGCTTTTGACCAAGTCAAACGGGCTGGCCTTTACACAGGAATGGGCCTCTGTTGGGCCATGCCATGTGTCGACATATCATAGGCGCCTATCTGACCCACTGACGAGCTGACACGTGTTTCGTCCGGCTAATAAGAATTTTACACGTGGAAATTTCCCATTGGTCGGGGCTGTTAATGGGTTATCGGATCCAAAACGCGACCCGATAGCTTAACGACATTCCATTACGGTGGATGCCACGTGTCGGTCACCCTTGACGAAAGCACTTCTGTGACGCGCGATTTATCGTCATGGAAGTGGACACTTCCGTGATGATAATTTTGGTAATGTCATGGAACACTTCTACGACAGCATAGGTATGACTATCTTGATTCTGTCATAAATTTTTCATGGATGTACATGCATGACAAAAAAAGCGACCTACTGTGACAAACACGTACCATCACAGAAGTGTATTTTTTTGTAGTGCATACAACTCGTACCAATCTAGATCATCAATCAACCCAAAGACAAAAGATATCTACTCAAAACATCATAGGATGGCAAAACATCATTGGATCATAATATGTGGCATAAAGCACCATGTTCAAGTAGGGATTACAGCAGGGTGCGGGAGAGTGGACCAAGTAAAAGAGATGAGGATGGTGATGATGATGGTGATGTTGATGAAGACGATCACCACAGCGATGATTCCCCTTCCGATGGCACTCCGGTGATGATGGCCCCTCTGGGATCCTCCTCCATGCCCTCCGGTGATGGTGGCCCCCTCCGGCAGGGTGCCAAAGAGGGCCTATATTGGTTTTCAGTGGCTACGGAGGCTTCTGGCGGCAGAACTCCCGATCTAGGTTATTTTCTGGAGGTTTCTGTATTTATAGGAATTGTTGGCATCGGTCTCACGTCAAGAAGGTTCCCGAGTCATCCACGAGGCAGGCCCACGCGCCCGGTTGGGGGTGGGCGCGTCCCCACCCTCGTGGACGGCTCAGGACTCTTCTGGCCCAACTATTTTACTCCGGGGTCTTCTTTTGGTCCATAAAAAATCGTCAAAAATTGGCACGTCAATTGGACTCCGTTTGGTATTCTTTTTCTGTAAAACTCAAAAACAAGGAAAAAACAGAAACTGGCACTGGGCTCTAGGTTAATAGGTTAGTCCCCAAAATCATATAAAATATCATATAAATGCATATAAAACATCCAAGGTCCCCTAATATAATAGCATGGAACAATCAAAAATTATAGATACGTTGGAGACGTATCAGTTGCAAGTTGGTGTTTGTTTGTGGAGGTATTCGGTGGCTTGTTGCGTAGTCCCCTACTGGATTGATACCTTGGTTCTCAAAACTAAGGGAAATACTTACACTACTTTGCTACATCACCCTTTCCTCTTCAAGGGAAAATAAACGCAAGCTCAAGAGGTAGCAGGTATCGAGTTGTAATATTGAGTTTTAAGTAAATAGAAGTGTGATGATCATCAATTTTCATTATTAGAGCATTTCCCCAGTGAGGAAAGGATGATGGAGACTATGATTCCCCCACAAGTCGGGATGAACCTCCGGACAATGAGAGAGAGAGAAAAGAAAATAACAGGGAAAAAAGAAAAAAGAAATAGGAAAAAAGAAAAGAAAAAGAGAGAAGGGGCATGCCACACTGGTGCTTGAACGTAGCACCATGTTTTTCTTATGGAGAGTCTCCTACGTTGTCACTCTCATATACTAGAGGGAATTTTCTTTATAGTATTAGATGCACACCCACTTAGTTTTCATATTGAGTTTTCATACACTTATAGCTCTTAGTGCATTTGTTGCATGGCAATCCCTACTCCTCGCATTGATATCAATTGATGGGCATCTCCATAGCCCGTTGGTTAGCCGCGTTGATGTGAAACTTTCTTACTTTTTTTTCTTCTCTATATTTACCCCTATCATCGTACTCTATTCCACCCGTAGTGCTATATCCATGGCTCACGCTTGCTACTTCTTATCTTGCGTTGGTTTTTCCCTTGAACAGGAAAGGGTGATGCAGCAAAGTAGAGTAAGTATTTCCTTAAGTTTTGAGAACCAAGGTATCAATCCAGTTGGGGACAACACACAAGTCATCAAAAACTGCACAAACAAACAATAACTTGCAACCAACACAATAAAGGGGTTGACAATCCCTTCACGGTTACTTGCAAAGTGAGATGGGATAGAGATAGATAAACGGTAAAGTAAATATTTTTGGTATTTTTAGTTTATAGATCGGAAATTAAAAGATTGCAAAAAGAGTAAATCGGAAACTAATATCATGGAAAATAGACCCGAGGACCATAGGTTTCACTAGAGGCTTCTCTCAAGATAGAAAATAATACGGTGGGTGAACAAAATTACTGCCGAGAAATTGATAGAAACGTGCAAAGTTATGACGATATCTAAGGAAATGATCATGAACATAGGCATCGCGTCCGTGTTAAGTAGACCGAAACGATTCTGCATCTACTACTATTACTCCACATATTGACGGCAATCCAGCATGCATCTAGACTATTAAGTTCATAAAGAACGGAGTACCGCATTAAGCAAGATGACATGATGTAGAGGAATTAAACCCCATATTTTTATCCTCGATGGCAACAATACAATATGTGCCTTGCTGCCCCTACTGTCACTGGGAAAGGACACAGAAAGATTGAACCCAAAGCTAAGCACTTCTCCCATTGCAAGAAAAACCAATCTAGTTGGCCAAACCAAACTGATAGTTTCAAGAGAATTACAAAGATATAAAATCATGCAAAAAAGAATTCAGAGAAGATTCAAATAATATTCATAGATAAGCTGATGATAAATCCACAATTCATCAGATCTCAGCAACACAAAACAAAAGAGTATTACATCCGATAGGTCTCCAAGAACATCAAGGAGAACATGGTATTGAGAATCAAAGAGAGAGAATAAGTCATCTAGCTACTAGCTATAGACCCGTAGGTCTGTGGTAAACTACTCAGCTTCATCGGAAGGGCAATAGAGTTGATTTAGAAGCCCTCCATAATCGAATCCCCCTCTGGCAGGATGTCGGAAAAGGCCCATATATGGGATCTCATGGGTACAGAAGGTTGCGGCGGTGGAAAAGTGTTTTCATGGCTCCCCTTGTTGGTTTGGGGATATATGGGAATATATATGCGAAGAAACTAGGTCAGGAGGTGCACAAGGGGCCGACAAGGGTGGGGGCACACCCTACCCCCTGGGTGCGCCCTCCGTCCTTGTGGCCGCCTCATGGCTCCTCCGACTTCATCTCCAAGTCTTCTGGTTGTCTTCGAGTCCAAGAGAAATCATCACGAAGGTTTTATTCCGTTTGGGCTCTATTTGGTATTCCTTTCTTGCGAAACTCTAAAACAAGGGAAAAACAGGAACTGGCACTGGGCTCTGGGTTAATAGGTTAGTCCCAAAAATAATATAAAATAGCATATTAATGCTTATAAAACATCCAAAACAGATAATATAATAGCATGGAACAACCAAAAATTATAGATACGTTGGAGACATATTAGCGCTCATGTATTGCGTGAGGGTTGAAAAAGCTAAAGCGCGTTAAAAAGTATGAACCAATTGCTTGGCTTGTCATCGTGGTTGTGCATGATAAATACTTTGTGTTAAGAAGACAGAGCATCACAAGACATATATGATTTTATTGGGATAGGTTTCTTTAGCGTTGATATTTTAAAAGACATGATCGTTTGTTGGGATGCCTGATTATTGATGTATTTATGTCAATTTATAGACTATTGCTTCGAATCATTCGTGTCTTAATATTCATGCCATGATTAGATATATGATCAAGATTATGCTAGGTAGCATTCCACATCAAAATTATCTTTTTTATCACTTACCTACTCGAGGAAGAGTAGGAATTAAGCTTGGGGATGTGATACGTCTCCAACGTATCTATAACTTTTTATTGTTCCATGATGTTACATTATCATTCTTAGATTTTTTATAATCATTTTATAGTCATTTTATATCTTTTTTGGTAATAACCTATTGACATAGTGCCAAGTGCCAGTTGCTGTTTTTTGCATGTTTTTTACGTCGCAGGTAATCAATATCAAACGGAGTCCAAACATAGCCAAACTTTTTGCGGATTTTTTTTCGACCAGAAGACATCCAATGGGCCAGAGAAGCGCCTGGGGGTGCTCCGAGGGGATCACAACCCACCAGGGCATGCTTGGAGGCCCAGGCGCTCCCTGGTGGGTTGTGCCCACCTCGGGTGCCCCTCAGACCGCCTCTTTACTCTACAAATATGCCAATATTCCAGAAACCCTAGGGGAGTCGACGAAAATCAACTACAGCCGCCGCAAGTTCCACAAACACCAGATGCAATCTAGACACCATCCCGGAGGGGTTCATCATGTCCATTGGCTGCCTCTCCGATGATGCGTGAGTAGTCTTTTGTAGACCTTCGGGTCCATAGTTAGTAGCTAGATGGCTTCGTCTCTCTCGTTTGATTCTCAATACAATGGTCTCTTGGAGATCCATATGATGTAATTCTTTTTCGATGTGTTTGTTGGGATCCGATGAACTTTGAGTTTATGATCAGATCTATCTCTTTTTATCCATGAAAGTTATTTGAGTCTTCTTTGATCTCTTATATGCATGATTGCTTATAGCCTCATATTTCTTCTCCGATATTTGGGTTTTGTTTGGCCAACTTGATCTACTTATCTTGCAATGGGAAGAGGTGCTTTGTGATGGGTTCAATATTACGGTGCTTGATCCCAGTGACAGAAGGGGAACCAACACATATGTATCGTTGCCATTAAGGATAACAAGATGGGGTCTATTTCTACATAAATAGATCTTGTCTACATCATGTCATCGTTCTTATTGCATTACTCTGTTTCTCCATGAACTTAATACACTAGATGCATGATGGATAGCGGTCGATGTGTGGAGTAATAGTAGTAGATGCAGGCAGGAGTCGGTCTACTAATCTTGGACGTGATGCCTATATAATGATCATTGCCTGGATATCATCATGATTATTTGACGTTTTATCAATTGCCCAACAGTAATTTGTTCACCCACCGTTTGCTAATTTTCTCGAGAGAAGCCACTAGTGAAAACTACACCCACATGTCGTCGATGTGCTGCATCATCCCTTCCTCTTTCGGGAAATACCGACATAGTTCTAGCAGACATCAAAAGGAATTTTTGGCGCTGTTGCCAGGGAGACATCATCAACATATACTAGGTTCCTAATCAAAAATCTCATCTCCTCGCATTTACATTATTTTCCATTTGCCTCTAATTTTCCTCTCCCCCACTTCACAAAAAATTGTCGTTTTATTCGCTCTCTTTTTCGTTCGTCGTTTTCTTGTCGGATCTGTTTGTGTGCAATCTTGTTTGTTACTTTTGTCGTTATGGATAGTTCTTCCTCTATTGCGTGCACTCCTGAGAACGAGGTTCTTAATTTTGAACAAAGGGGAGGAGAGAATTTAAAAGATGCTTGGTATAGGATTTGCAATGTTCATAATAGATCCATCCGTAAGAAATCTACCGTTGTTCTTCTTTGTTGTTTTTATGTGGGCATCGCCACTTGGTATAGATTCGTCCTTGATACAACTACCGGTGGGAATTTCTTGATGTGTACCTCTCTTGATGCTTTTAATTCTATGGGAAATTTAGTAGGCTCACCAGCTCTTATGATTAATAAAACAACTTTGACTCTTGAGCATGTTATGGAAAGATTGGAGGCTATTGAAAAGAAAATGCTTACCGATGAACATGTTTGAAAATCTTGGATAAAAAGATGCATAATTTTGCTACTAAAATTGGGTCAAAGCGGGAGAAGTTTTTAAGTTGTTAAAAGAAAAGGGGACCGTAATTCATGAAAGAATTGAAGAGAGCCCGTCTCAGATTGATAAACTGGAAGAAATCTTTAGTAATCTAAGCACGGCCTTTTCTTCTGCTAAAACTATTGAGACAAATCCCATAAGGGTTGGCAAGATTACTCAAGCTACTAAGAACAAGGGTGCAAAATTCTAGTCATAACTCTAAAGAGGATCTTAAGATGATTAGTATTCACCCGGATTTTGTTGAAGTTATAAGAGATCCCTTGGGCAAGAATGAATTCTTTAAATATGATCCTAGGAGTATTGTAATTGAAAATCTTTATGTTAAATCCTTGAAGAATTCTAAGTGCTTGATTGAAGAGTTGGAGAACAAGGATGACAAAACTTAGATCCTTGCTTTATGTCTAGCTAGGGGCGTGAAACAATAGCGCTTGCTGGGAGGCAACCCAATGAATAAAATTTATTTTTGCCTTTTGCTTCCTATTCTTGAGTGTTAGCACAATTAGGCTACTGTTATGATTGTTTTTTTGTGTTTTAGTTAGTGTTTGTGCCAAGTAAAGCCTTTAGGATCTTCTTGGGTGATACTTGCCTTGATCTTGCTGAAAAACAGAAACTTTAGTGCTCATGAAAATATTTTTCATTTTTAACCATAGCATGATAAAAATACCAATTATTTTTGCAGAATATTAATACACAAATTTCTCAGGTCTTCCTAATTTTTCAGAATTTTTGGAGTTAGATAAGTATTCAAAATACCGAGATTGCTATAGACTGTTCTTTTTTGACAGATTCTATTTTCTTTGCGTTGTGTGCTTGTTTTGATGATTATATGGTTCTCTTTAAGGTTTTTTTGTAATAGAAAAGTTGGAATACAGTAGATATAATGCAAGAATAAAATATGAATTGGTTTGCAACATCACTTATAGTAGTGATTTGTTTTCTTATACTAACGGATCTCACGAAGGTTTTGTTGAGTTTTGTGTGATTGAAGTTTTCAAGTTTTGGGTGATGTTATGATGGATGAAGGAATAAGTAAGAAGAGCCTAAGGTTGGGGTTGCCCATGGAATTCCAAGCTATTATCCAAAGATAAGAAAGCAACTAAGCTTGGGGATGCCCCGAGTGGCATCCCCTCTTTCTTCCAACGACCATCGGTATTTTACTCAAAGCTATATTTTTATTCATCACATACTATGATACTATGAGTTTTGCTTGGAGCGTCTTGTATGATATGGGTCTTTGCTTGTTTTGCTTTGTGTTTTAAGTCTTGAATCCTTGCTGGACACACCTATTTATGTGAGCCAAAATTATGCCATGACTTGTTAGAATTGCTCTCTATGCTTCACTTAAATATTTATGAGCTATGGAATTGCTCTAGTGCTTCACTTATATCTTTTTTAGCACGGTGTGCTTTAGTATTTTTGAATAAATGCTCTTTTTCTTCACTTAGATTTATTTGAGAGTTAGTAATTTTTTTAAGAAATTCTCTCTTGCTTCATTTAAACTAATTTGAGAGAAAGAAATATTATGCTCATGATCTTCACTTATATTTGTTTGAGCTTGTCAAAAGCAACACATGAAAATTAGTCCCAGAGTGATAGATATCCAAGAAGGATATAATAAAAACTTCCATGAAGATCATTGGACAAAATAAACTTGATTCCTTTTAATAGTTTTGAGATATGATGATGTGATATGTGAATCATGTTGATGAGTAATTATGCTTTAGTAAGAATATTGGTGTTAAGGTTTGTGATTCCCTATGCATGCACGAAAGTCAATAGTTGTGCAATGAAATTACATCCTACTTGTGGTGCATTATTCGGTGTTAATTATGCTTAATGCTTGCTTATGAGATTATTCGTTTCTTGGTCGGTCGCTTCTCAATCTTTTGCTAGCCTTCATTTTGTACTAAGTATGATCACTACTTGTGCATCCAAAATCCTTTAAACCAATTTTGCCATATGAGTCCACTATGCCTACCTATATGCGGTATTCTTTTGCCATTCTAAGCAAATTTGTATGTGCCATATCTAATTTTCAAAATAAATTTCTCTTTTGTGTGCTCATACCGCTCGCGAGGCGGTGAGGGCTGGCCGATATTTTCCATGCTAGATGTGTTATTCTTGTCGTGGATTTGCCACGGCAGATGTCCTTAGTGTCAGGACTTAATCGTGAGGCCAACGGATCTATGCGGTAGCTTGAGAGGGGTTGAGTGGGACGAGATACGCGAGGTTTTACCCAGATTCGGCCCCTCATGGTGGACGTAAAAGCCTACATCCTGCTTCATGGATATTGATGATGATGATCACGATTACAAGGTCGCTCTATCTCGAGAGCTATCGACTTGTTTGTCTCAATGTGCCCCTCTTGGTGTGCCCTGCCCCTCCTTATATAAGTTTGAAGGGGCGGGTCATATGACTAGTCCTAGTAGGATTAGGATTACTCTTATTACAATTGGAGTCCTAGTCTTGCTTCCTTTGCAAAGGAATATTCCTCATGCCTTCCTTCTCAAGCCGGACCACCATAATATGAGTCGGCCTTCCATGAGCCGCCTTCTGGGCCACCGGGTCTTGTCATTCCACTGACCCGCCTGCCGGGTCACCAATGAATCGCCAACTCTGGGCGGGTCACTAGTGATTCGCTGAGTCACGGCGGGTCACCCGTGAGTCTCCAAGTCCAGCCGGGTCATATATCCGGCCGGGTTACACCGCGGGGTATATCCCCGACATTAGCCCCCAGTTTAATTTGGATTAATCCATGTTAAACTCATCCTGCAAAATAAACACAAGAACATATTTGACAGGTTGTGCCGCAGGTTAAAAGTTTTTCCGAACCGGCACCTGATCATCCTCACGTCTTTGTCATTTCCTTCTTGATGTGTGTCCATGATCTCATAGCAAATCTCATTTAGCAGATATGTTCAAACTTTGCCAATGCAAAAAATCCAGGTACTTCTTCTGACAAGTCTGGGTCAATAGGCCAGCTTCATAATCAATTTGCTGACATTGGCTTCTTGTAGAAAAATATTATAAAGAATAATCCATTTGGCTCGGCTTCCAATGCTCTGATTTAATAAAAATATTAGACTTAAGATGTCCTCCTAGAGCTGAATCAGCTTTTGAATACTCCGACTTGAAGATACTAGGATTTGTCAAATTGTGATCCTTGAAATTACTGGGTTATGACTGATAATGCCGGGTCATGATTGTTGCTGACTCCGGGTCATGTAATTGACTTTCCCAAGTTATCCAGGCCAAAAATGAGAATATCATACCTGGTTTGTTCAAAACCTGAGAACTTGAAGATGTTCCTCCCTGATATGCATATCACTTGTAGCCCCCAATTCTTAAGAAAAGAACATAGTGATAGCTTAAGACTTGCTTTAAAATGTTGCAACTTTGGAGAAATCCAGTTTGTTCATCTAAGCCACCACTCTAAACCGAATATTTTACACTTCACATGTGTAGCCCCCAAGTCTCAGGTCATTATGAAATAATGAGCAGGGACCTTGTAGATATGATCATATAGATTTGAACAACAACGTGTAGCCCCCAAGGGCCGGCTCAGTAAGATAATATTGAATTTCAAAAAATAACACCATATAATGTAGCTCCCAAGTTTTGGGTTACCTTGATTGCAGCAACTTGGGACTTGTAATTGCCTTATATGCTCATAAAAACTTCAACCAGTGTAGTCCCCAAGGGCCGGGTCATTATGCAATAATGAGTAGGGACTTCTGCAGATCTGATCATATAGACTTGATGAGCAAAGTGTATCCCCAAGGGTCGGCTCATCACTATGTGATGAGCCAGGTCTTCAATGAGGCGAGTTAAAATGACTTTGCATTAGCCCCCAAGTGCCATGGTACATGCTTGCAGTGACATGGGACTTGCATACTCAATGTAATCTTGATTTGAATAATGTAGCCCCCAAGTGCCAGGCCGTATGCCTACAGCGACTCGGGACTATTCCTTCCATTGTAGAATAAATCATATCCATTGATAAACAAATAATAGCCATTGCACTGAAGCCACTTTCAAAACCTCAATCATAATACTGTTTATTGATAACTATAATAAAAAATCCAGCCATGTTGGCTATTAAAGATTTGAATAGTATAATCCGGTATGAAAACCTCAATCATTCAATACCATAATGAAAATCCAGCCAAGTTTGGCTATTAAAGATTTGAATAATATAATTCGGTATGAAAACCTCAATCACAAGATCTTGTCCATTGACAAATAAATCCAGAGTTAAATATTCAGTGGCTCTTGGCTGATGGCGACTTAATGCACATTCATATAATCCAGGATTTTTATAATTCGGCGGCTTATACCCTTTGTAAAAACCAAGAACTGATAACTTTTTTGAAACACCAATTATAATCTTTGATTATGGGCTTGAACTTAATCATTGATGTAAGCCATAACTCTACATGTTATGCACAAAGTTTAAACAACATATGCCCTGACGACTTAACGTCAAAAGCCAGGGTGGGTAACAACCCAAACATAATATAGTCTCATGCAATTATGAAAAAGACTAGAATTAAGGCCATCAAAGCCAAAATATACCGGCGACTTAAAGTCAAAAACCAGGGTGGGTAACAACCCAAACATAATATAGTCTTATGCAATTATGGAAAAGACTAGAATTAAGGCCATCAAAGCCAAAATATACTGGCGACATAAAGTCAAAAGCCAGGGCGGGTTGTCAAACCTCGCACATTCTTATAACTAGGAAAACATACCTGTAGAATTGGCTCATATTGCCGGCTTACATCGCCATATCCGATGAGGGTAACAATCCAATGATTTATAAGCGTATGATTCCAATGGCGCAATCCAAAATATACTGGCGACTTAACATCCAAAGCCAGGGTGGGTTATCAAACCTTGCATATTCATGCAACAATTTAAAAACATACCTGGAGAATTGGCTCAAATTGCCGGCTTGCAGCGCCACATCCAGTGAGGGTGACAACCAAAGTACTCGTAAGCGCATAATTCCAATTGCGCAACCAAAGTATACTAGCGACTTAACATCTAAAGCCAGGACGGGTTACCAAACCCCAATTGTTCATACCATTATTGAAAATACAGCTGGAGATTGACATCATGGTGATACCTCAATGATTATAATCCGTTGCGGGTATTGACCCGTAGGTATGCAATATCATGATTTTGATTGCTCAAGGCAAAGATATCCTAGCGACTTAACATCCGCTATCAGGGCGAGTTATCAAACCTAAAGATGCTCAATGATGAGTCATATAATCAAGGCTACATGGCCTGTGAAATCGGTTCATACTGCTGGCTTACAATGCCATATGAAGTGAGTTGATACGTCCCCAATGTATCTATAATTTTTGATTGTTCCATGCTGTTTTATTATCAATCTTGGATCTTTTATAATCATTTTATAGTCATTTTATATCATTTTTTGGTACTAACCTATTGACATAGTGCCCAGTGCCAGTTCCTATTTTTTCCATGTTTTTTACATCACAGGAAATCAATATCAAATAGAGTCCAAATGGCACGAAACTTTACGATGATTTTTTATGGGCCAGAAGGAAGGCAATTGTCCCTGGTTGCACCTGGGGGGTGCCCCGAGGGTGCACAATCCACCAGGGCGCGCCAGGAGGCCCTAGCGTGTCCCGGTGGGTTGTGCCCACCTCGGGTGCCCCCCCCCCCCAAACCGCCCCTTTGCTCTTTAAC
>NW_024118642.1:0-19561 GCF_003073215.2 Triticum urartu
TCAGTCCCGCCGCTCCGCCGAGGCCGCAGGTGCTCTACTTCGGCTCCGCGGGAATTTTCCCGCACGCGACCATGCCGCCTCCGCAGCCGCAACCTCCGCTGCACATTGCGGTGCAACCGAGCCCGCCGGTCACGGTCGGCATGCCCATGGTCCTCGATTCGACGCCACTCGTCAACAGCCCGACGGCGGCCGCGAAGCGCGTGCGGCTGTTCGGAGTCAACCTCGACAACCCGCACACCCACGGCGGCGAGTCAAGCAACGATGCCAACGCATTGTCGCTGCGGATGCCGGGATGGCAAAGGCCGACACCGTTTAGGTCGCTGGAATTGCCCCAGCACGGTGCAGCCGGAGCGGAGTCGTCTGCGGCCTCGTCGCCGTCGTCATCATCATCCTCCAAGAGAGAAGCGCATTCCTCCTTGGATCTCGATCTGTGAAGGATATTTGGTGAGCTCGATCGGGAGCGTGCCCAAGGAAAGTTCAACAATTCCTTCTTCAGTTTGTCACCTTCCTTTTCTTCCTCTCCACCTTTTGCGGTTCCGTTATAACATTGATAGAAGCCAGCATTTAACATTTCATTTTCGTTTTCGTTTTGGCCAATCAAATTCTTGGGTGTTGGTTTGAGAATTATTAATATATAGAGAGAAACTAGCGAATCAATCAATTCTTCATGAGTTCGTCTGGTTTCGAATAAGATTCCTTCATTTTCGGTCTTCCCCGCTATCCCAGTATAGCTTGTGATTTCTAAGTCAAATTATTTTCCTTTACTAATTGGTTGGTCCGCAGTTTGGTTGACCAATTCCGTTTGCCCCCACATATGATAACACACCTCTAAATTTGCAAACCCCAAACAGCATTAATACGGCCAAGATCTGAATCGTATGATTACGAGCGCAGTCTGATACACATCCATCATCCCGAACTTGCATCATATGAATGATCTTCTCCTCTAGACTGAACCTTCAACGCAGCTCTCAGAAACAGTGGCGAGGCAATGACATTGATGGCGGATTAGCGATGCAAGCAGCTGCCACCGGAGAAGCTACATACGAGCATTGCAGGTCAAATCCTTCACTTCTGAAGAGATCCTTAAATTCCTGTAGTTTACTCCTCTTCATTAGTACTGCTAGTCTGCTATGTCGTATCTTATATTTATGTGCTTGGCCTTCTTGCTTTTAATTCGTGAGTTTGCTGATACTTTTTGTACCGTTTCATACTCCATATGCATAATTAGATGATCGTAATGGCAAAGATCATAGGGACTGGTACAAGCAAATTTAAGGAATTCCTGTCGCGGTTTTTACCCAACAGGGACTGTAAACTAAACCCCCATATATATATATATATATATATATATATATATATATATAGGTATACGCTCCGAGTGTTCTTTATGTTCTTGGCAGTCTGTAAAGAGGTGGTGCACTGCACTGGGCACTTGCCACTGGCCTTAACTTCTTTGTACGTCTGTTAAAAATTTATGGGCGGAGGAGGGACCTCAGCACTAGCTCGACTGTTGCTATAACAGTAGGAACAGTGAGGTGTGCGTATATGCACATCTCTTGGGGTAGTACGTCTTGCTCGGAATTGCTCTCCCTTGTTGTCCTTTCTGTGTGAGGCAGTGAGAAAGACAAAGGCCTCTCTCTATATTTAACTTTCTTCCCTCTTCTCCTTTTCACTGCAGTGAGTAGGTACGTTGTGTACGCCTGCTGCTGGTAGCAATGGGGGCATGGCCACGTACTGAGTCCTCAATAGGTATCCATAACTAGCAAAGTGTAGGAGGGGGATCCTTTTGCACTGGCATGGCCGGAATAGATATATAGATGCTGTGCCTGAAAACGAAAGTACCTTTGGTCCAGTGTAAGCTCAAAAAGGAATGGGAGTTAATGGGGAAATAAATAATGGGCAGGAGATCGACTGGGATTGTCTATATATCACTATAAGCGTGTTTTCTTGTTCTTCCTCTTTTTTTGCTTGCTTGGTGTTCACTTTGGTTTTTATTTTGTCATTTGACGTACTGCACTCACTCGATACAGTTCCTTCGAGATTAACTGATTGATAGTTCATACGTTTAACTTACCTCGGGCTCGAGGTTAATGCATGTCTTCTGTGTCGTCCCTCTTACACTAAGCATAAGTATCTAGGCCAGTCTACAAATCAATAGTTGATGTCTCTTGTATATCCTGGTATCTTCTGGAACAGCAGAAATATACGTATTAACTTTGGAGAAAAGCTTTAGCTACTTTGGAGAAAAGCTTTAGCTAAGGAATACGAGTTACAAAAAAATATTGTTGCATCAAAGATCATTAGCACCTCCTTGTCATTGTCAATACCTGTTGATATTGTGTGCTGTATTATGGTTAACTACACCGCAAACATCTACAAATACTCCCTCCGTCCCATAATATATAAGATTACTACAACTGATATACTCACATCTTGGTTGTAATAAGATCTTATATTATGGGACAGAGGCGGTATTACTTTTGGTTTAATCACTGTATATTTCACTTCAATTAGTCATACATTCTTCCATTTATTTGTTTACACATTTAATCTGTCTTGTTTTTTAAGATTGCAATATTTTTATTATTACACTGCCATGGTTCCTTGGTAGTACCAAATACAAGAATTTTGGCACCATTTTTTATTACGAATCTCATATGTATTCTCACTGCATAAACATGGATGATCTAGTCTAGCAAAAACCATTAAAGGGATTCAAAAATCTTCAATTTCTTATAGAACAATTTTAATCATTTTCACATTATGCAACAAATTTTTCTCATAATTAAGTACTATGGTTTCTGGCTCTTTTTATAACCTACACATCATCTTGTTTTTAGCAGATAGTATGATGATTGTTCATCCAACAACCTTCCAGCCCAAATGTCATTGTGCATTTTTTTCTTTTCTTTTTTACATTTCTGTTCTTACAGTAAAACTGTAGAAGCATCTATGAAGTATATGCATGTATGGTTTGCTAAACCAACTAGTAGGATAGGAAAATTGTTAACTGAAATATACTTAGTATTTATCACACACAACAGAAAATGCTTATCAGGATCTTATGGAGTTGTAATGGCACAATCCAAAATAAGTCATATATGATCCAGTAGCTTTTTTTTGCAGAATAATTAGATCCAGTAGCTAGATATACTTCAGCTTCGAGTGGTATGGATATATTATTTTAGACATCAAGGTTATGTAGAAGACGGTTATTTATACTACCTTCGTCGGTGTTTGTGTTAGTCTTCTGTGTATCAATTAGTTACATATGTGAACCTTATTTAGTTGCTGCTTGACATGTAATTTTTGTAATTTTCTACCATGTCTCAAATATATAATATGATAACATACATATGCTGGCTGTGTTGTCTACTACGTACTCCCTCCGTCCATAATACTTGTCGTGATTTTAGTTCAAAAATTTGAACTAAAAACACAACAAGTATTTTGGAACAGAGGGAGTAACTTTTAAGAAAGCGACGTTAGCTTCTTTCTCTTTCTGCATGCACTTGTATATTTAGCAAATCTAGCAGAAGCTATAGGGAAAATATTTACACCCCACTAGCAAAATTTGAGCTGAATGCGATTTATTTAAATATCTACTCCCTCCGTCTGAAAATACTTGTCCGAGGAATGGATGTATCTAGATGTATTTTAGTTCGAGATACATCCATTTGTATCCATTTCTACGACAAGTATTTCCGGACGGAGGGAGTATGTGATTTTTTGTGTTGAAAGATAGTATATGCTAAGCAGGTTATTGAAGTCTTGACTAATTAGCCACAAAATATTGATATCAGCGTGCAGTTTTTTGTTTAAAAATATGCATCGATTTTAGCACACAAATTAAATCTAGACAAATGAAATTGTGTTGATCTTCAAACTTAATTAGAAACAGTTGACTACACCTAGCAATCCACAGTAATAGCTAGCTAGATATGGTTCGTCATGTTTGGTTATATTTGTGTCTTACTGTTATGCATATGCTCAAAGTAATTAGATTACAGTTAGCACTAAATAGAGCTAAAATGATGGTCATTCGATTATGCCCTTATAATGAATAAAGTGGACTTGTACTGGTGAGTACAAGTATGAGGCTATGTACGGAATTCACGAATCAACTTGTGTTTTGCTTTGAAGGAAAAATGCTACTGTTGGCAGAAGGTTCATATGCATGATAGATATACTAGGATTGGACATCACGTTTTTGTTTTATATGTGTTATCCTGCAGTTACTCTTGTAAATATTGAGGGGATGCATGGACTTATGCGTGCTGTGCGGAACGACTAGTCTTCATTTTCTGAAGCTGCATGTGCCATGTGGATATGTATATGCATGCACGCATCGGATCAATTTATGATATTGTTTCCGTGAAACATGAGTAAGACATTACTTAGAAAAGTTCTACAGTTAAGTCTCCTGCTCTTCTTTGGCGTTTGGCTGACATTTTAAGGCAGAAAACTGTGATGCGTGATGGCCGCAATCATATAGAGTACTGGTATACTACTCCCTGTGAAGTACACATATATAATATCGAGTTGCATTTGTCAGCATAAGTAGACATGAGAGAGAGAGAGAGATGCTTCCATGGTTTACGCATGTGTGGAGAAAAAAAGATAAGGAGACTGTATGTATTAATTTCTTCTGTAGAATCTGGTGCAGTGTAATATTACAGCGCAGTTATTTTCAACTATGCACAGGTTTTAATATCATTTAGTATCCCTGACCTGATTTCTGACCCCTTTTAACTATGCGTGCCAGGTCCTGCATGCATGGCTTTTGGTTGAAATTGTCTCTTGTGCCGTCAGTGGATTTTGTTCGTACAATGGTGGTCTCCACGCCCCTAGCAGCTAAGTTCATATTCTTATTTATGTTGTTTCACATAGCGAGCTCAGGCGCGTGTATGAATCTCTCCAGCTAGTGATGAATCTCATAGAGATAGAAATCCTGAAGAGTTAGATACCAATATAACAAGAAATTTCAGAGGGCTTCTCGGGAGAGAACTGAACTTACGTTGTGAAACCCTAACGAGCATGTGTTAGAAACATCACGACCGGCTGGACTGGGCATAGATTGCTGCCGGTTTGCGATGTAGCACCGTTTGCCGAGAGGAAGGTCGAGACAGCGAGAGGTGGGGGAGATGATTTTGTGCGGTGAGTTTTTTGGATGACTCATAGGCTGATCTCTAGAGCCAATTAAGCCCCATGCCAGAGCAGCAGCATCCTTGTGGACGGCAGCACATATGCATCATGCACTGCGCTGCCTTCACCGAGAGCACTGGGTAAACCCAATGCTTATGATGCCATCATTAATTGAAACAGCCAGTGTACGTGATACTCTAGCCACCGTCTTGCCTGTTTGTTATAAGCGAGGACATCCAGCATCTAATTAACACTTACTATCTGCTTCTGACCTATATGGTACTCACTTTTGCTCGTGGCATCCTACAGTAAATTTTAACGTTACAGGAGAGCATGCAATGAATTGACAAGAGGACCCTTTGTGTATACGTTTTTACTAGCAGCACAGTACTGTACGTGTCTGTACGACATAAATCCGTGGCACACCGTACGCCTAGATGTCGCAGCTGAGCCTGAGCTAGCTAGGAGGAACCAACATCTCTGCGACAAGTGCCCCAGCCTTTTGCGGCCGCATGCTCCAAGAAAACACACAAAAAGAGCTGCCACTGCCCTCCGTAACCTCACCGTGGCATGCATGAGCTGATCGACGCCAGCCAGAGGCTGAAACTGCAAAGGGAAGGCCGCAGTATGTACGTACAGTAGAGTAGCTACACCCAGCTAGCTAGCTAGCTAGTCCATGCTCAAGACAACTAGTCCAAGCACAGGCGAGCCGCAGCTTTAATTTGCGTGCTCCAGCTCCTATATCCACAGCTTTTTCCTTCGCAGATGTATCATGTATGTATGTACAGGCTTCCAGGGGAGTGAAATGTCTGGGTAGGCTTGTAATTGTCGAGGGGTTTCGACCCCAGATGAAATATGCTAACCTAATCCCTGTATCCCCCTTACTCCCAGTTTCAGGCAAGTATATACTTAAATCTAATCGGCTAATCCCAGTATCTACGTGAGTGTCCTCTACTCATTTAGATCCGTTCAGGCATTATTTCTTGTGACTTTATCACATGTCGGCATGAACTCACTTAGTACTACTAATAATTCCCATCATGTGATGTGACCCGAGCCAGTAAATTAGCGTCAGCTACTTACTAGCTTTGCCTCTGGAAAGCTAACTGGGCTCGTACGTGAAATAGTTTAACTCGATACGGCACGCACGATATCACATGGCAATCAAGATTCACTGGATGCAGAAGCTGGACCGGCCTATGTGTCGTAAACTTACTAGCTAAGGACGATATGATGGATGGGTTAAATTATCTCCCCTGAGGTTTCACCGCCTGGCAGTTTAATTGCAGCCATGGAGATGGAGGGGGCAGGAGGTGACCAGAGAGGCGGCAGCTGCTGAAGCGGCAAGAGACAAAGTCGCATGGCAGATGGAGAAAGCCCCATGCTGCTGCTGCCGCTGCTGCCATGGACACAAGTCTGAGATGAGATGTTTGTAGCGGCGAGACGACCGAGACGAGGAGATCAGATGCATGCATGGATGGATGGATGGGTAGAAGAAGCATCAGGCACAATGATATGATGGCGCTTCCTCGTCACGCCTTGTGGGGAGTAAAGATAGGGGGGTGGCTCAGAGCTTTGGCCGGAATGAATGGGCGGAAAACTAACCGGCGGGCGAGGCGAGATCTCCCAATTGTTTTTGACCCGCCGAAGCTAGTGAAAACGACGGCTCAGCGGAAAGAGCGAGTGGCCAACCAACTGTTCAAAGATGCCATCGATCCAGTCCAGGCGCATCCATCAATTAGTTTGGCCAACATAGCTGGAGAGCGGGGCCACCTCCCAAAAGGCTAGCCTGGCGCTGACACGCGGGCCCGCTCTGCAACAGAAGGCAGTGTGGTCCTCTGTAAAAATTATTGTAGTAAGACGAAAGAAATATATCAAGGCCGACTGCAAGCACAGCAGTCTAAAACACCTTTTTGGTATTTGTTCGTGGATGAAAACGGAGTTCGAAAAAGACGGAACTATGGAGATGAATACAGAAACCCTAAAAATGAATATGAAAACAGATACTACGGAACATGCATCGAGTCAATACGGAGCGGATACGACAACGGAAGCGGGTGTTAACCGACACTTAAAACCCTCTTGAACCATAGAGAAAAACACAAACTAACCAACAAATTTAATCAATTGTTAACATGACTACAAAATAATATGATTAGGTTAGGGATTTAGCAAAGAACTATAGTAGTATTGGACAATTCCATATATTGTACAGTTTGAATATGTGCCTGGTCCTCAAAGTTGGGCTTCACATGAGCCATTCTGCTCACTCTATCATTGTGTGTTGTTGATGTTTGAGCTACAAAGCAGTCGTAGGCCCATAGTAAAAACTAAAATTTGATATTCGCATAAACGGAAAGTTTCTTTCCGTGTTCGTTTTGCTGGAAAATACTATTTCGTTTTGTTTCCATTTCCGCGTATAAAAAACCATTTTTGTTTACATTTTGTAAATCTCTGTTTTTGCTTCCTCTCTTGTTTCTTCTTCAAAAAAGCGAAAAGTTTTCACTCAATTTCATCCCGACGTGCAAATGCGCCAAATGTCGTCAAACCTTCTTAAAAAGTATTTTGCTTTTGTAAGATATTGCATCTTTGGTTACTAAATCCTACATGTCCTTTTAGGAAAAAAAATGGAAGGTTGTCCCGGGATGCTGCGTTCGCGTGCGGCGGGCATGCCCACGCGGTATGGTTCGTCGCTCCTGGTTCCCACCCGGCTATCCCTCTTAGGGCCCGGTTGGTGATGGGCCCAGTTCGGGGCGGTGTCTTGCACGTAGGTCCCACACGGTTGATTTCCAGGTGATCTTGGGGGCCCTCGGATTGCCCCTATCTTCAAGGATGGGACTACCATCTGGCTAACGTGGTTAATTTCCCGAAGAGCTCTCTTTTGCTGGTTTCATGAGGGGTGAGTCTCATAGATCATTAGGATCTCATCGTGGTCGGACAACTGCTCCGCCCACCTTGGTGCTTTTCTGCGACTTTTCTGAGTTCCGGGTTATCTAGGAGGTTTATTGCTCCTTTTGCCACCTGTCTGACAACCCAACATGCTTTGTGTTCAATGAGATAGAATGGATTGCGCATGGTTCATCCAAGATCGCGTCCAATGCAGACTTGGGTCCCTTGCCTGGCTTCTTCTTATGTGCAGGCTGATCGGCTGGCTTGTCAACTCTAGAGCACTTTTGGCATCGGCTGAGACGCGGGTACGTGTCATCGCCGCAATCTGATGGTTCCTGAATCAAATTCTTTTGTTGTTCCTCTATAGCCAGACCTCTTTCATGACGCAGTATCTTGTTACGATGTCCTATATCTCAAGGAACGTTCTAACGTGTCGTCGTGCCATGGTGTTTGCGATTCCTACATCTTGGCAATTGAATCGGAATGCTGCTAAGGCCTCCGCATCGCCACAATCTGGGATTTCGTTCTTTATGAACAAAATCTCATCTAGAACTGTCATACTATTTTCTTGTTTTTTTGTGTAATGTAACGCATATCCCAGATGTTGGTCGGTCCTGAGTTATCGGGGCAATACACAATGTGGGGGTGGGTGGGATAGGAAATTTAATCCCGGACCAATCTAATGTCAGCCTTCGATAGAGATTGTTTCGAGGCGGGTTTTATGCTGGCCTTGGGACGGATTGCACGTCCACGTTGATCGGGTCACAATGATGAGTCTTTGGGTCTGAGCTCCAGGGTAGGCCTGACCAGGTGTGATTGTTATCTTGCGACCGGTGCAAAACGGTCTCCTGAGTGGAGACCACTTGAGGACCCTCAGCCAAATCCAAAGATACATATGGGGATTCGATCGCAAGATTTGATTCATTGGGATTCATGTCCTAATGATGAGTGGGAGTTTGGAAACGCTCCTATGTCTGGGTTGTGCCGAGGTTTTGATGCTCCGACATAGAGATTACGCTGGTGTGGGTCTGATGTAAGCGATACCTTCATCGAGCCTTCGTGACCATACAACGAGACCTGTATGGGCCACTAATGTCGAAGCTAATTCCGGCAGATCTCGAGTAGGAGGTCCCAAGCTAGTGATCTTGGCTTGATAGTAACAGGAAGGAGAGAGACATAGTATTTACCCAGGTTCAGGATCTATCGAGGAGGTAAACCCTACGTCATACTTGTATTGTATTGATTGTGGATGGGGTGCAATTAAAGTACATGATGATATACTTCAAGATCGTATGAATGAATCAAACATGCCTCTACTGACCTAAAGCCCTCGACTTATGTAGGGGCCGAGCGATACCTAGGGTTACACATGGGCGGTTGCATCTAAAGATAAACATGCTGAATATTTGAATATGCCTTGAAATATACACCAAGTCTTTAGAAGATTCCATCTTGAATACGTTGAGGGCCAGAACTTACGTGGCCCATTCTACAGTTGTCGGTGGTCCTCCGCCCGACCCATAAACGATAGGCCGACGTGGTGGGTACTCCTTAATTCAGGTCCTACGTGTGGTTCATTTTTCTAGTGGCATGGTGGTGTCCGACGTGTGTGCATCCCACTCGATTTGCCAGTATCCCGTTGAAGAAGCTACTCGCATCGCTGCATGGGGCATGCCACACGCTACATCTAAACCAAGGCATGTGGAGAATGGCCAAAGCCAAAAAACCAATCAAGGTAAATAAAAGCCATGTAAAAATTGTTCATAATTTTTTTTCAAAATTGTTCGTACCAATAAAAAAAATAGTCATGACATTTGAAAAAAAAGCACGTTTAAAAAATTGTCCATGACATTGTTCACATAGTTTGTAAATGTTTTTGTACTATTCATAAAATGTTTCATGCCATTTAAAAATTGTTCACGCATTTTAAAATATGTTCACGCAATCTTAAAAAAATCATACCAGTAAAAATAATCATGACATTTTCAAAATAATCATGAAAAAATCAAATTTTATTCATGATCCCTTTTACAAAAATCACTGTGTTTAAAATATTGTGTATTAATAAAAATTAATATACATTTTACATGTATTTAGAAAATATTCAACATGTATCTAATGACTCATATACCAAAAATGTCTAAAATGTATTTAAAAAATATTTCACATGTATCTACAACATGTTCAACATGTATTGGAAAAATGATCAATGTATATGTGGAAAATGTTCAACGTGTATTAAACATAGTCAACATGTATTTCAGAAAATGAAATAGGAAAGGAAAAACAGAAAAAAATCATACGGAAAACGAATAAAAAACACATAAAGAGTAAAAGAAGAAAAAAAGCGTGTGGAAACTTCCTAAAAACGGACAAAAAGTATTAAAAACATGTCCTCAGACCTTCCAAAACTTCTCGTATCAGTTTTATTAATCTTACTGGCAAATTGTCTATCCGTTGCAATGGAGGGCGTAAATATTCTAGTGTTTCAATATCAATCTGACATATACCTTACACAACATAGTCTGTTTTTGTGTATATTTTAATTTGATTTGCGTATCGGTAGGGGAAAGCAGGAAGAGTTTTTACTCCTGCCACAGGGGAATGTATTCGGTGCACCCGCACTTATGGTGGTACCGGTGCACCGGATGTCAAAGACTATTTTCTAAAATCTGAAAAAAATCTAGCATGTTAACACAACATCAATGTATGATGTCACAAAATTTTGGATAAAAATTAGAAATGTTTTTTGAGATACAAAAATAACAAATTTGACAACAGTGTGATAATGGGCCTAATCTAAAACCCAAGTTATGTTGTGTACTATTCAGGGTTGAATTTGTCATTTTTGTTCTTCAAGTTATGTTTAGAATTTTGACTTAAAATTTTGTGACAACCTACATTAATGTTGTATGAGTGTGCTAAATTTTTTTCAGATCTTTTTGAACATTTTAAAAGCACAATATGAGACCGGTGCACCGGTAGCATCACAAACTCCGGTGCAACAGATATTTCCCCCTTGCTACAGGCCAACAAGAGTAAGAACTCCACTCCTACTCCTACGGCAAAACTCAAATAACTCTTACACACTAAATCAAAAATCCTCTCCGTCCTGCCAAGGACTGAAGGACCATAACTTGAGCTCATAAAAATGCGTGGGGCGATGTCAGACAATCGATATATTTGCCAAATACTCGTTCTAACTTATAAGCGTGACCAAACCTTTGTGGCGAACATCCCATTGTTAGAGTCTGGAGATAAATGAAGCCTTCTCAGGCCATGTGCACTCTGGACCGTCCGATTGGGTGTCCAAACGCATCCGGACCGTCGGATCTTCAGGTGAGCCGATCTTGGCCATGACCGTCAGATCGCTATTAACACTGCTACAATGAATAGGTGCTCAAGCTCATGTCACCGCGTGTAATTTCCATGCCCCATCGAGGGCATTCTTGTCTTTTCGCACACAGATGTATAAAACTCAGCACAAGAGCACTCAACCAGGCCCGCCGCTCCTTCCTCCCCCTCTCTCGATCCCCTCCAACCGTCGCCACCGCCGACCTCACCCTTCTCGGCCCCCACTCCACCGTCGGTGACCCCTCCCCTTCTCTCCCTGGCCGCAGATCCACTCGAGGAGCAGCTCACCCCGTGGTCAGATCTGCTCTCCCTCCCTCCTCGCGTCGAAAACCCTAGCCACCCGCCCATGGCGACTCACCGTAGCACTCCAAGACAGCCACGACGGTGGTATGGTATGAATCCCTACTCCCCCTCCTCTTCTTCTCCATCAATCTCTCTATCTCTCTGTCACCCGGTCTCTCTCTATCTGTGTAGGTAGGAGGAACGGCGACCAGCGGCAGGACCAATCCCCAGCCATGGCGACCCCCCAAGACCTCGACGACGGTGCTATGGTACGAATCCCTCCTCCCCTTCCCTTATACTTCTCATCTCTCTCTCTCTCTCTCTCTCTCTCTCTCTCTCTCCGACCCCATCTCCTCTCGTCTCTTCTTTGTAGGGGATGTAGGATGAACAGCGGGAAGGAATGGAACGACGCCGATTCCAAAGAAGCTCCAGCAAGGTCTCCACCGGTAGAGAAATGCAGCCTCCTTCTCCTGCCAGCGCCACACCATGGAAGGTCTCCTCCATATCTCTCTATCTGCTCCGGTCTAGTTCTAGGCTGATTCAAAGAAAAAAAAGATTTTTGCTTTCTCCCTTGCGTCCGTTGTTCGTCGTGCACCCATTGCTCGGTTGTCGCCATGAGAATGAAGTGCGGTTTCATTGAGTTGTGAATGAGCATGCCGTTTCATAAATATTGAGCATGCAATTTTAGTTTCAACTAAACACACATTTTATTTTTGGTTTACCTATAGAAGAGGGTAATCATATTGTGTGTTTAATATTTTGTATAGTTATTGAAAGGTCTATGTTTGACCTTAAATTCATCAAGACATTTTGGTGTAGTTTTTAGGTTTTGTTGTATAATTGGCAGCTTAGTAGTAGTAGTCAAGCAACTTTTTTGTGCTCTGGGCAATGTGAAATTAGTAAAGTTTATTCGTAAGTGGCTCTTTGGTGGTGTTGAGTCGGTTGACGCCGTTATGTTGTGGGTTTGAGGCATAGGCTGCCTCCGTATGCTCAAGAGCGAAAGGTGCGACAAGAACCAGTAACACTAGCGTAAGAGAGTATCACCTACCCATGTGGGAGCTAGAGCCTCCTCTGTGTTTTCTATGGACTATTTCACAATGATGTGACACAAACCAGAATGCATTTTCTTTTATTACTACTACCTTCTAAATGTTGAACAAGCGTTCATATGAAACCCTTTGATAGTTGTAACCTGAGAGAGATATTGTTGTGCATATCCACACATTATAACTCATTATATTTAAAATGTTAGATTGCCATGAGAGATTTCAGAAATAGTTTGCTTTTCATAATAAGGATTGTATATCTTCCCTCCTATGGTTCTAACATGATCCCAGTATGGCAGTTGATATACTCCCATGTTGCCGTTGAGTACTTCTTTTGGAGGGTTGCACGTGTAAGTGGTTGAATTCTTGCTATAATCAGGTTGGTTTCCATGTTTGATTTCTGTGTTTCAACAACTTTTATTTCGATAGTTTGAGATTGTCATTTATATTTGGCTGCTTCATTCTTTTCTAAAACTGCAGGCATATTCCCATGTTTAACTAGATTATTGCTACGATTTGGTTGATTCAGACATATTGTATCTTGAATGGCTTTCACTACTGGGCAAATCAAGCAATGGAATGTATTTCTTTCAGCGATATTGAAGCACATCAATACTGGTATATGATGCCTCTTTTTTCTAATATAGGTTTCTTTGTGTTTAGAAAAGTATATTTTTATTTTTATTTCTTGAGGCATATACCAGGAGAAAGCTCTGTTGAAAACCCCTTAGAGATAAAAGATAAGATTACTTGCAAGCAAATCTGATATGCATACTAATGAATGCCACTATTTATGCTAGATCTTCGAATAGTTTAGCGTCCAATAGATGAACATGTGAAGTGACAACATGTAGTGATGGTAGGTTAGGTATGCATGCATTGTTTAATACTATAATATAGGGCCAAAAATAAGGGCCTTTTGGTTTTGTACTATTTTTATGCCCAACAAGTGTTCTTTTAAGTGTTTTGAACTAACTATTTATGCTGCTTACAATCTGTTTGATAATGAATGTGCTCTATGTTTGTTCTCCCAATTATCTTGCTTTAGTATGCTATAGACTCCATATTTATTCAGGATGCCCGTGAGCTTTAATTTTAGGGAATAGTTGGTTTCCCGTCTTTTTGTTCATATCATAGAACTATAGAGGCTGGAGGTGTGTTGACATGCATGTTCATGCCGGAACCTTGCATTGCCAGACTAAAATTATCTTAGCCAAAGCTCACTGCTTGTGCTAAGATCTTTTTTGATGATTTCTTGATATTTTTCTGGTTTAGCGATGGATCGTACAATTTAAGTTGCATTGAATTGCGGACTTCTTTTAAAACCAGAACTCCCAGACATCTGTACCCTGAACTACAAATGTGTTTATGTTTCTACATTGATAAACATGCTTTTGGTCACACTGGACAAGAATAGTTCTAGGATTTGGTGCTTATAGTTTGTCGTCAACTACTGTTACTGATGGCTCATATTACGGCAGGCCCCTCACTCGATTACTATGTTCTTGCTTGTAAATTGGACACATAGATGATCTGATTGGTCTGTAATATACAGACCAACTTTTGGTACTTATATGTTTACTTTGTTAGTATCTGTTACTTTCGGACACATAGTTTGCAGTCAACTATTGTTAACTTTTAATTTTTTTTAGCGCGTGGTTAGGAAAAACGACATTTGCTTTAGGATGTGGTTTGATTATGCTCTTAATTAGGAGATAAATAGTTTTAGATTCAATTACTTCTGACTGATTACCATATGAAGGAGGTTTACTTATGGTGTGTTTTCTATTAGTTATTGTTTGGGTGGAACAATATATGATGGACTACTACGTTGTTTAATAACTGCTATAGCTTCAGAACTACTATTCCTTTCTAATCTTCTCCTTTTCTTATGTCTGGTAACTGGTGAGGATATATAAAAAGGACACCGCCAATAGTATAGCACCCTACTGCTGCCATCACATGCTAACTTTAGGTTCTTCCCTTATGGCCTTTCCTCTAATCATAAGAGATACAAAGAGGTGAAGTTGATTTTAGTTATGTATAATTTGATGTATTTATCCAATGAAAGCACCCTACTTCTGCCATACTATGTAGGTATGAAATCTATGCTAACTCTAGGTTCTTCTCTTGTGGCCTTTCCTCTAATCATAAGAGGTACAAAGAGATGCAGTTGGTTTTAGTTCTATATAATTTGATGTATTTATCCAATAATGTCGTTGGTTTTTGTTCTGTATAAATGTGATGTATGATATACTTACATATTATTTAAATTAAGCACTAAGGTCTGTCTGAGATAGCAATTAGGTAGGGATGATTTACTTCTATACGGTCTGGATCATGTGTAAATATTTGTGAAGAAAACTACATCAATAGAAATGCCTTTCTTCTGCAAATGCACCCCCTTTTTTGGTTGCATATAGTTATTTTGGGTATTCACCATGGAGGCATAAATTTAAATTGCTCGTGGTCTTCTTCCAATTTTCTGTTAAATAAGTAGAACCATCTCTGGTAAATACCAATGGGGAAATTTCTTTAAGGCTATACAGGCAATGAGGGGAGGGTGGCTCTTAGTTTTGATTTTATGGATAACCACATCAATTCTTGCCTTTGGTTTGATTTTATCTTCCACATACTCATGTTATGTCACTTGCTTATGAATTTAAGCATATCACTACAAAAAAATACACTTCCGTAATGATACATGTTTGTCACAGTAGGTCACGTTTTCTATCATGCATGTACATCCATGACAATTTATGACAGAATCAAGATAGTCATACATGTGCTATCGTAGAAGTGTTCCATGGCACTAATAAAATTATCATCACGAAAGTGTCCACTTCCATGACAATAAATGGCGCATCATGGAAGTGCTTTCGTCAAGGGTGACCGACACAGGGCATCCACCGTAACGGGCCGCCGTTAAGCTATCAGGTCCGGTTTTGGATCCGATAACCCGTTAATAGCCCGAACCAATGGGGTTTTTCCACGTGTAAAATTCTCATTGGCCGGAGGAAACACGTGTTGGCTCATCGTTGGGACATATGTCATCCACTCACTGGACAGGAGGCGCCTATGATTCATCGACATGTGGCACGGCCCAACAGAGGCACATTTCGGTGAAAAGGCCGGCCTGTTTGACTTGGTCAAATAGGTAGTGGGCCGGCCCACGGAAAGCCTGTTAACGGCCTGTTACCATATAGCCCATATACAACCCGCTAGGTCACGCCCATTACAGCTTACCCGAATTAGGCCCAGTAGCGTCATCTGGGCCGTCTAGTATGATTCCAGCCCGTTGTAACTCCAGTCCCATGTCTGGCCGATGACGTCTTTCTGCCCATATGAGGCCCTTCGTAAATCTTGGCCCATTAACAGCCCATCGTGAAACTGGCCCGTAATGAACAGTGTATCACTTTATACCCATTAATGGCCCATTAGCCCGTCGGCCGTTTCTAGCCCGTGTTAACTTTCGGCCTTCTAAGGGCCCATTTATTTTTAGGATCATTTCCATAATTCGATTACTTACGGTCCATTACTGGCTTGTTCAGCTTGTGGGCCAAATTCAGCCCGTGGTTACAGTCGGCCTGCTTGTGGCCCGTTAACACGTGGGGCTGTTTTCGTAGTGTCATCAATTATTGCCTATTAACGGCCCGTTATGGTCATGCCATAAAACAGGCGATTTCCACTCTAGCCCATTTACGGCCCATTTTGCGGTCCGTCATTGGTCCATGAATAGTACGACCCATGTTTGGTGAAACGATTATACGGCCCGTAGAAGGCCCATAGATGAGACGACCCGTAGAAGGCCCATGGATCTTATGGCTCGTGGAAGGCCCATGGATCGTACAGCCAGTGGAGGGCCATGGTCACTACATAGGTAGCAGGACCATGGTCACAACAGTCCGTGTGTTGCCATGGTTATTGTGGCCTAGTTTATTCTGGCCACTAGAATAAACGCGGAGAACTACGGTGACTGCAAGCAAACAACTAAACAAGACAATAAGGAAATAAATAAGAAAGGAACTAACGCTAAGCTATTACGGCTATCACACATATTACATCCACTGGGCATCAAAGTTTGCCACCAGTGCAAATATAGGGAACAAAGCAGCATACTACATACACAGGCCGTCTAAATTGGCCACCAGTGCAAATAAACTCGGCAGCAAAACAAGTCCATAACTGAAACAACTTCAGAAGAGCTCAAGAAATGTTATCCAGGGTATCCACCATGCTGGCAATAAGCTTAGCAATCTTATTAGCTTTGTCTTGTTTGGCGCTAAAATCCTCCTGTTGGGGAACGTAGTAATTTCAAAAAAATTCCTATCCACACTCAGGATCATGGTGATGCATAGCAACGAGAGGGGAGAGTGTGCCCACGTACCCTCGTAGATCGAAAGCGGAAGTGTTAGCACAACGCGGTTGATGTAGTCGTACGTCTTCACAATTCGACCGATCCAAGTACCGAACGTACGGCACCTCCGAGTTCAGCACACATTCAGCTCGATGATGTCCGGTTAACTCCGATCCAGTAGAGCTTCACGAGAGAGTTTCTTCAGCACGACGATGTGATGACGGTGATGATGTTGCTACCGACGCAGGGCTTTGCCTAAGCACCACTACGATATAACCGAGGTGGAATATGGTGGAGGGGGGCACCGCACACGGTTGGAATAGATCAACAGATCAACTTGTGTTTCCTAGGGTGTCCCCCTGCCCCCGTATATAAAGGAGCAAGGGGGGAGGCGGCCGACCAGGAGGAGGGCACGCCAGGGGGGGAGTCCTACTCCCACCAGGAGTTGGACTCCTCCTTTTCCTTGTTGGAGTAGGAGAGGGAAGGAAGGGAGAGGGGAGGAGAAGGAAAAAGGGGGGCGCCGCCCCCCTCCTTGTCCAATTTGGACTAGAGGAGGAGGGGGCGCGCGGCTGCCCTGGACGCGCCTCCTCTTCTCCCACTAAGGCCCATGAGGCCCAATTAACTCCCCAGGGGTTCCGGTAACCCATCGGTACTCCGGTTTCTATCCGAAACCACTCGGAATACTTCCGGTGTCCGAATATAGTCGTCCAATATATCGATCTTTATGTCTCGACCATTTCGAGACTCCTCGTCATGTCCGTGATCATATCCAGGACTCCGAACTACCTTCGGTACATCAAAACACAAAAACTCATAATACCGATTGTCACCAAACTTTAAGCGTGCGGACCCTACGGGTCCGAGAACTATGTAGACATGACTGAGACACGTCTCTGGTCAATAACCAATAGCGGAACCTGGATTCTCATATTGGCTCCTTGGACATGATGGACTTGAAGAAGGCAAAGACTAGGATCAGTGAGCTGGAGGAAGAACTCAAGTTTACCCGCGATGGACATGAGGAGGAAATCAAGACCCTACTGGAGAAGAATGACAACTTAGTCAAGAAGATCGGAGTATTCATAGGAGGACCAGCATCGATAGAAGAAGAAGACCCCAAGGAAATACGCCCCGAGGACTACATCATCATCGACGACACCGACTCCAACCCTAGTGATGATGACTTTAAAGACGAAGCTGGAGCAGACATCATGGAGTCTTCCACCGATCAAAATTTCTAGATGACTACCATATATTAGTAGCATTTCCCCCATGTATATAGTAGTAGTGAGCACGTTTGCGATAGTTCTAGACCGTTTGTATGCCCTTGCTTGATTGATTAAGTGAAATGATTGTGTTTGTCTCATGTGCATAAGGGTAGTGTTTTCTCATTAGACCTCTTCTATTCTAAATCTCTCCCATCTAAACCCCTCAGATGCCTCCGAGACGTGACACCGGTTTTGCCTTCTCGCCGGAGCTCACCCAGTTGATCCAGCAGCAGAATGCCTTGATGTAATTGCTAGTTTAGAACCAGGGCAACATCATCATCAACAACAACAACAACAACCCACCGCCAGTGGACAATCTAGCCCGTTTTCTAAGGTTACAGCCGCCGTTGTTTTCTAGTAGCACCGAGCCTATAGTTGCTGATGATTGGCTACGCCGTATTGGAAGGGAATTGACCACCGCAGGTTGCATAGATGCTGAGAGGATGCGCTTTGCCGCACATCAATTGGATGGACCAGCAACCTCATGGTGGAAGAATTACACATCCACTTTTCCTGTAGCCAATGTCACTTGGGACCAGTTTCAGCAAGCTTTCAGCACCGCCCATGTCTCAACTGGAGCTATGCAGATGAAGAAGCGGGAGTTTCGCAACCTACGCCAGGGGAACCGTACTGTGGCTCAGTACGTGGATGAGTTTAGCAAGTTATCACGCTATGCCCCTGATGATGTGGCCACAGATGCCGCGAAGCAGGAGAAGTTTATGGAAGGGCTGAATGATTAGATGAGCATGCAGTTGATGGTAGCAACCTTCAACAACTACCAGGAGTTGGTAGATAAGGCTCTTATGATTGAAGGGAAACAACAGCAGATTGAGAGCCGCAAGAGAAAGTATGGACAAGGGAAGTATAACTCAGGAGCTCAGCAGAAGCCTCGCCTAACCCCGAACCCGGGAGGACTTGTTCATAACCATGGAGGTCACAACCACACTGGAGAAGGATCACATAACCACAGTGGTGCTAAGAATGGGAATGGGAACAGAGCTAACAACAATCATAACCGCTCCAACCCGTCCTCTCCCGCCAAAAGAGACTTAAGTCAGGTTACCTGTTTTAAGTGCGGGAAGACAGGGCACTATGCCAATGATTGCCCCGAAGGAAGGAATGGAAACGGAAATGGAAGCACTGGGAAGAAGCCCAATCCATTCAACAAAGGACAAGTGAACCACGTTAACGTGGAGGAGGTTGAAGAGCAGCCGGAC
>NW_024118643.1:0-9594 GCF_003073215.2 Triticum urartu
ACGCCACCGTCTTCTCCTTCCCCATAGCAGCGGATCGAGTCCGAGTGGGGCTACGATGCCGAGAGCAGAACCAGGTGCGGCGGAGAAATCTGAGGAGGAAGAAGGAGAATGAGGGCGCACTGTTCAAAAGCCCGGTCCGGTGCCTTTTATAAGGACACTTCTGAGTGACTGACTGGTAGGTCCGGACGATCTTATCAAATCCCGCAACAGTCACGCGCGCGATACGTGGCAAAAAAGGTGGCGCGGGGATCGAGGCGACCTGCCTAATCCATCCCGATTACCGCGGCCTCCCCCGCCCGGCGCGCTTCCCAAAATTTGAATCCCGCGAAATTCGCGGACAGCAGAACAACTTGTCAGACGGAAGACATCCTCCACATCATCACTCGGAACTCTTCAGTAAAAGTTCACTCGACAAAAACTAAGAATGGATCAAGGCAACTGAAAAGGAAGTTGGTGTCGTCACCTCAGTTCATTGATCCAGAACAAGATATACTCATAGCACGAAAAATGAGTCGGAAGTGTTCTCAACTCCTTCCTCACTCAAACCCTGATCTATTCGGAGGCTAATGATGAAGCTATGTACCTAGGGTAGGGTCATGGATCTGTCCAAGATATCCTCCCTAAGGACATCTCTAAAAGAACCAGAAGCATTCGAAGAAAAATCATCATCCACTCGACCATGAAGCTATGTTCCACTCGACAGTCTTGAAGACACTCGACCGTATGGACAATCACTCGACTACCAGAAGATCTAGAGCCACTCCACTCTGCAACGGTCACTACAACAAAATAAGCATGCAGGGACGTTTTCGTGTTGACGCTTTTATATACGTCTCATTATTCAAAATCACTTTATGCATAGGGACGATTTATGAGGCGCAAAGGACATCGTCCCTTGATTCCAATTAAAAAAAAGATCCCGGTGATTCAGAATATCTTGCTCCACCACCAATCCACCATCACCATAATCCCCCACCGTGCGAGATGTCCCAAGAAAGTAGTAACTACCATGTAAAAAGGGTGCGATCTCTAGCCTAAACCTAGCACCGCCATGCCACACCGCCGCCTCTGCCAAGATCCTGCTCCTCCTCACCTCAGACTCGTTGTAGCAGGTTCAACCCCCCTCGTCCGTCGGCATCCAACAGCAGGCCCCGGGACGCCGGCCTCCAGGCGGCGGCCCAGCCCCACTCCGGCCGCCTCGACCTGCAGCTGTGGCACACGGTGCACTCCGGCTGAAAGGGAAGATGACGGGTTATGGAGTGGGCAACGGATCCGAACTGGACATCGCACCTTCTCCTACTGAGATCGTCGTGACATACGACCCGACAGGAAACATGGTAGAAGATGAACAAGTTCGACGAGGAGGACAAAAGGTGTTGATCAGTTAGGCACTCTTTTATTTGTATGTTCGCTGTCCTTGTCGTTCATATTAAGATTGAGATCCACCTTTTTGTATGTTGCTGTTTTACTTGGTCGCCCACTGCATCAATGTTACTCCTGTGACGACTCCCACCCGGCCCTCCATTTGCTCGCCGGCATCCTCTGTCTCTAAGAACCCGACGTCTTGCGACCAAAAAATCCTCCAAGGGTCCTCCGCCATGTGAAGCTCATTTCCATCAGGTAGGCTGACCTCGTGCTTGCCACTGTCGACCAGCAGCAAGGCGGCAAGTTCATTTATATGTGAGTCGATCTACTTTTTTATTTAGTTTTTCTATCAATTCGTTCCAAGTAAGAATTAGAGCCGCTCCCATGATGCGTACTTAAGTGTGGAGGAGAATCTTGACATTGTAATTTAGATTATCCTATTAAATAGGACAACGCTGCTTTGCCGGGTTTTTTCCAGAACTCTCGTCTGTTTACTGATTAAACATTTAGACTACTACAATTTAAAGTCGATCTTACACATAGCTTTCTTCGTTGTTTGCTCCCAAATTATTGGCACTCACGTATGCAGGTTCTTGATAAAAAGCCTCTGAGAATATCCTGATAGAATAAGATGGTCAGTGTTCTTAACACATTTTCTTTTTCATGCAGTTAATAATGCTCGTGTATCAACTATCAAATCACCTTCACCCTCCTCCCCTCCCATAACTAAAATTAAGAGCTTTGCACCCACGTTCTAACATTTCTTAGAATTAATATGGCTTCTACTCTAAACGGAGAGATCAACTCATACATGCAGTTTCTCACCTGCAGAAACTTTTCTCCTGTTATCTGATAAAGAGCACCGTGGATGGATATATTATCATGTTTGGTAAGATTTAATCACGTGTGTAGCACTATGTCTAGAGCAGCTAAATGGTATCATGCTCGCTTAAATACGTAGATATTGTGTTAGACCGAAGATAATTAATATGAACTACCATGAGAATTCAGTATTTTTTATGGTAACCTGCCCCCTTAATAAGTAGAGCTAGTATTAAGGCTTAGAGACTATCAGTGTCAACAACCATTAGAATTCAGTCCATGTATGTTAAGCTGCTGTTATTTCTTTACAATATATATGCTTCGTATGGTAATACTTACTTAGTTAATTGTTATTTTTCTAACAAATACACTTCAAGAATTCTCACCTTGGCCAATCTATCGATGATATAATCATTTTTTCTTCTTAATACAGTATGGCCCTGTTCGGAACTTCCCCACTCCGCGGAGTTGGGGAGCTGGGTTTTGGCAGCTCCGGCAAATTAGGCTAAAGTGTGTTCCGCTCCGGGAGCGGAGTTAAAGGAGTGGAGAGAAACCGAACGCAGCCTATGTATCTATATTTCATATGGGCACATGAAATCTACACGGCTAGATTGAACTTCTGAAGTGCATGTTTACTCATGTGGTATATGTAATACTGTTCTTCTCTATTCTTATGGCTGTATGTTCAGCAAATGAAAACTTACTGATAGAAGTTCCAGTAAATTTATGTATATCTCATTGGGCTTTCTTGGCAGAAAAACTTCTATGTGCGGATTTTGAAGGCAGTTGCCACAAGGATGAACTAGAGAAGCAGAGAAAGCAAGGGACCATTGTTCCATTATCAGCATGTAGAAACAAAAAATCATATAGATATGTTTCACCTACTTTGTGACATGTAATTCTTCATAGGTGATGTGTACAATTAAGTTTGTAAGCTACTACTACTCTCAGTAATACAATGTTATTATTTTGTGCCATGCCATACAATTTTTGAATATTTTCTGATATGTAAATGAGAATCCAATTATTTCATAGGAGCAAGTAATTCTATTAAGCGCAATTGATTAAAAAAATTACAGAATAGAAAGAGGATATATTAAGTTGCATCTAGCATGAATTTATCAAAGCATCCCTAGGGGCATAAAGATTCTCTCAAAACACCTCGTATCCATGTTGACATGCTTTTTAGGACGCTCTTAAAACGTTTCATATCCATGTTGACACTTTGTAAGGACGCTCTTAAACGTCTCATTTCCGTGTAGACACGCTTCCTCCGCGTCTCAATGGTCTTTGAGACGGTGCGTGAGGAGACGCTCCTAGGACGCTTTAATGAGCGACTCTAAAATCAACTAGAGATGATTTAGTGCGTCTTTAACACCTACATTTAGCGTATCTACGTGGCATTTTTGTTGTAGTGGGTCGGGAATTAAGTCATAGCTTTAATGGTCATTATGTATCTTTATTGCAGGCATGACCAATAACGTCCCCATTTTTATGTACCTTAAACCCTTTGTAACTGAGGGCGGGAGGGGTCTGGTGAACTCTATATAAGCCACCCCCTCCTCAGGGACAAGGATTCGCACCCCCTGTAACTCACACGCATATAATCCAATCGACCGCCTCCGGGCTCCGAGACGTAGGGCTGTTACTTCCTCCGAGAAGGGCCTGAACTCGTAAACCTCGCGTGTACAACTCCTCCATAGCTAGGATCTTGCCTCTACATCCCTACCCCCCTATTCTACTGTCAGACTTAGAACTACGACAGATACTATGTGCATGTAGTAGGGGTGGCAATGGGTAAGGGGTATGGGCGGGTACAACCTCTGTCTTCCCAAACACATATCCGCAGAAACCTTTTATACCCACCTACTTCAATACTCATGGACATAAATTGATACCATGCCCATACCCAACGGGTATCCTATATCCAATGGGTATAAATTTTGACATTTAAATTTCTAAAAAAGTAGAGAAATCAGTCTAAAATTCAAGTGATGATGGGCGAGCAGTATAGCACCGACGCGGCCTCCTTCGGTAGGTGGCCTCTTGTAGGGATCAACCATGTATGAACAATGGTTGGTGAAAGTCTGACGTAGTGGAAGGCGGTAGTGGGAATCGGGGATCACTGGATCGAGAGATGGATAGGATAGGAGTTCGATGACGATAAGTCCAGATTTCATTGTTTCGAGGAAACACATAGGACGCAGGAGGAGTGGCGAGCAAGTGCCTGTGGACATATGAGCTATAACTGGTTTAGGGAATAGAAAATTTAGGGTTGAACCATTGAAGTTGGATGTTGACACCACATGCCATCGGTCTGTTGCGGAGAGCTGGAGAGAATCCACTGCACAGTTGCATCATGATTCGTGTTGTTAGGCTCACTTCAAATATATGCATGTGTGTTGCTCAGCTCACCAATCCTATATGGATTTTAGTCAAATCATCTTAGGCCCCGCTTATGAAGTCACTCCCATCGCCTTCTCTACTTCACGTGCATGCATGACAGGATTAGGACACATGCATTGCGTCTCCTCTTTCACCTAACGAATTCTTTCTTTTATTTCACCTTTACAAATTTAAATCACTGATATCTTTTAAATCAGTTTTTATTTTTATTTTATATATGAACTCATGGCGGTAAGACCTTACAACAAGACCAATATTCTATCCATTTTAAACATGCTTAAGTATCAATACTTTAATCCACTTAATTCACGCAGTCTATTTCATTGTGTGAAACTGACTACAACGAGACCAATGAGTGAAATATATTTTTGATTCTAATGAAATCATTTTTAAGTAAGAATCTGCTTTAGACAAGGAATGGTTTTCGTTTTACTGAGATCAGTTTTCTTTTGTAAGAGTGAATTCTTTAAATGAGTGGAATAAGTTTTTTTGAAAATGAGTAAAATTTTCTATCTGAAATGAGTGAACTAAGTTTTTGAAATGAACGAAATTATGTTTTAGAAATGAGTGAAATCAAGTTTTTGAAGTGACTGAAATTAGTGTATTGAGCATATTAAAAAAATTACTTTGGATTTCTCGAAATGAGTGAAACCAATTCTTTTGAAATAAGTGAAACTATTATTATTTTTAGTTGAGGGAAATCAATGTTTGATTTAAGTGAAATCAATAATATTGAATAGGTTGAAATCCGTTTTTTAGATGAGTTAAATGTGTCGTTTTAAATGAGTGAAATCTATCTTTTAAAAAGGAATATTTTTTTAATTGAGTGAAACAAATGTTCCGGTTTATATTGACCGGGTACATATTGCAAAACGGATATATACATCCTTTCCCCATGGGTATTTGGTGCAGCCGTTTCCGGTTTATACTTTAAACTGATAAAAGTTGAAAAGTTATGAAAAATATAGGATTAATTTTTAATAAAAATTTATATATGGTATCAACAATGGGACGACTGTAACAAATCGTCGCAAAAAAAGAACATAGACGGCGGTGTTTGTGTGCACTATGTAGTTTGCAAAAATAAAATAGCAGGAAATATATTTCCATCTATCTTTTTTTTTGAAACAATGCAAAAAATTGTCATTTTCATTCATTAAGAAGGAGGGTTTATACTATTTCTCGTGAAGACAATTGTGAAGACAATTGTCGTTGTAACCAGCGGCGGAGATAGAGGGTGGATGGGGTGGGCCACGACCCACCTTAAGATTGGGAACTGGGCTTTATACCATAGCAAAAAAGGCTTTTTTTTTAAAGAAAATCTAAATTTACATGCACAGTTGCACTGTTGCCCCACCCTGACCTAGTGGGCTAGGTCCGCTACTGGTTGTAACAGTGGAGTTACAGATGACCCTAGCATTTTACTCTTTCCAAATCTCTCAAGACACGAGCATGTACAACGAGGAAAGGGCCTTTGTCTGGTTTCCACGATCAATCAAAAATTTTAGTCCATCAATCTAGAGCCGAAGCCTCAATTCGCCAGCTTCTCACCACATAGCATGTAGGCCAATCCACACAGCAACCTCGGTCCAGACCCGCTAGGAGAACCAACACTAGAAGAGAATGTGTGCCGCAGTCTCCTGCACTTTCTTGCAAAGCAAGCAAAAGGTTACAGTTCTGCCACCCACGGCGTTGCAAATGATTAGCCGTCCACACTTTGTTCTGAATTATCAACCAAGCAAATTTTTCACATTTCGGTCGCGCCGACCCCTCCAAACAACAACAAATATGATGCTCTTCGTGTGGCCCGCAAACTGTGCCATATAGGCAGTAGACGCAGAGTATTCTCCATGGGAGGTGAACTTCCAAAGTATGATATTTGACACCGCGTTATCAGAGGAGAGCTTCTGCTAAAGCATGGCAAACTCATGTATATGCTACATTATTTTTCCAAGGTGGGTGTGAATCTCGTTAACCCAATAATTGTTGAGAAGAGCTTTCTAGACGTGTAATTTTTTTTCCGATAAGTCAAAATTCCCTGGAGCAATATCTTTGGGTCTAATGCTATCCAACCTAGATGATTCATAGTACTTGGCTTTGCAATCATCCACAAGGTGAAACATGGTTGTCGCTGCGAAGATGTCACTATCATAGCCATTACACGGCGTTCCCATTCCTGACCAAGTCTTGGGGGGATTGTCCAAGTCATAGTCATACCACAACCATCACAGCGAGCAATAGCAAACTTCTCGAGATTGAGTACACCAAACCTCCGAAGATCTTGGGCTTGCAGACTAGCTCCCAAACTAGCTCCCAATTGACCTTGCACTTGCCATATCAATGATACAAAACATGTTTTACAGCATTCAAGACCCCCCCCCCCCCCCCAAATAGCTAGCGTAGTTCCATGCAATACAATGAGGAAAATCTGGCCTATACCGTCGAAAAGGTAGATTTTGAAATCAGGGAAAGAATGGTGACAATACCTACCCTCCATCGAGGTGCATGGCATGATTATCATCATTATTTGGAGAATATGGAACCTTTGAAATGATCCGTCCACGACAAGAGTATTCCACCAACGGATGCAAGGAAAAAATTATCGCGCAACTACATGAGTTCCCTACGATATGTGAAAATTTCAAACATTAAACAATTTATTAAAGGCAAGACTCATGTGGATCATTTCCGCGGTTCGAACGTCGAAGTGCAGCATCCCCTCGAATCACCATGGATGCACCCCCACCAGACTAGCTAGCCCTCTCAGTACACGGTTCTTTCTCTCTGGGTGATGGTTTGGTAGGGGCCATAATGATTCTGAAGGACAATGCAGAAGAAGCCATCTTTGCTTCATGCCATCTTCTGTTCTTTTGCAACGACGCACTGGAAGCAGGGATCCATGGTATTTTGAAGGGCATGTCTCTGACCCTTCACTCCAATGTTCTATTCTAGTAATCTCCCTGTTCCCATGCAGTCAGACTCGGTGGGAGCATTATCCTCACTAACTTGTGATTTACTCTCTAAATCGTTGTACAATTACCCCATCAATGAAATCAAGCTACTCATGGTGAAGTGGGAGTTAATAGGGGTTCACACTATCTCGCTGATTATGCTCATACGTTCTCGTGCAATCCTCCTTTTATTGACGTAATAATCTTGTATTAGCAGACATTAACCTGTTGCTATGTACTTCCTTAGTTCCAAAATATATGTCTTTTTAGAAATTTCAATAAAAACTAAATACGGATGTATAGTAGCCCTTATTGAAACCTCTAAAAAAAAATTAAATTTAGGAACACATGGAATAATAATAATAAAACTCTCTATTTACCTTGCAAAAAATAGCTAGGATAAGAATTGTGGTGCCTATCCTCAATAGACGAGCTGGGCGGAGACGTGTCCAACGTGGCCGTCTCTCTTTCTAGGAAGGCACGATGTACATTCGTGCATGCATCGTACTACACGAGCTAGCGGTGTTCCCATCGATCATCCTGCCGGCCGGAGACAAAACACTGTTCCGAGTCTTCCGACGACCGGAGCGACCCTCGGCGCTTCCACACGGCAGCGACTCGGTCGGTCAAGGAGAGAGTAGTCTACACATCCTCCCTGTTCCGACCGGTCGCCGGGTGCTCCACGCTTCTACGCACCCAGCAAGTAGCAGCAGCAGCAGCGAACAACGGTGTCGTACTCGTACGTGACATCCTCGCGTTCGCCTGCCCGACTCTAACCGGGTCCAAGCCGTCTGCTTTAGATGCCGATGCAAGAATGATCGTACAAGCTATCGGCTATAAGATGTTGCAGCGATAAAAAGATTAGTTAAAGGCGATGGACAAAGAGGAGATGGAGGCGGCAGAGAACGAGGCGGGGGCTGCCTACGCGGCGGCGAAGACACCTTGAGCGTGGAAGCTCGGATCGCCGATCTGGCAAGGCAGAAAATCTGTCTTTATAATGAATTTCAAATTGTCATTTACCATTTATTAGCTGACATATACCAAACAACATTGGACGACCAGCTCATGCATTAATGTCTGCGGACTGGTCCCTCATGTCTGCGGACGGATGCCAGAGCCAATTTCCGTGTCAAAGATGCCCTTACTAGACTGCGCTGCCATTCATGAGATCGAAGGATCGACTGCCTCTTCACTTATTCTTTTGGCCAGCGAGCGCGTACAATAAAAATGGCGGGAGGGATACAACGGGGAGTTCATGTCTTGTAAGACAACGAGTGAACAGGGCCGTGCCCGTGACTCTCGGCAGCTTGCTGAAAATCCGGTTCAGCGACTGGAACGTGGGCGTGCACGGAGGGAAAAGAAAATCGAAGAGGAACATGGGCAGACGGGAAGCTAACGTTCTCTCTAGGATCTTTAGCGAAAGTCGGTGGTTCGGAAGTTAGCTTTTCTGTTAATTAATACTAGTACTATTAATTAAATCTTAACTAAAAGAAAACTATAGCCATGCGTCTTTTTTAACACAGTATAATCGTGCATGCTCACATACACGTATTTTGACGTATCTCTACAAAGAGACTGTCGTTTGCATGTCCCTTGTCTTAAAATTCTTGTTTTAAATTAATCTAAAACGTGACTTGATACATCCGTACTTAGACAAATCTAAGACAAGAATTTTTGGACGGAAGGAGTACAAAAACTTAATGCAGCTAAAACATCATCCAAATTGACCGAACATCATTCCCGCAAAACATTGCATACTGGACGTAACAAGGAAATTAATCAAGAATTACAAATTTGGACAAATCAATTAACTTGATCCTTGGAATGTCGTAGCAGCGCGGTCGAGGACGACTCGGAAGAAACAGTGGTGTTGCCGGTGCTGACCGAAGAAGAGCGAACACAACCGGAGCCTGAGCTGTCAACGGAGAAAGACCCGTACGACGCAAGATCCTGTGCAGCCCTGTACATGTGCCGTGGGAGCGTCGGCAGCCTCGCCTCGTCGGACTGCAGGACGTGCATGGCCTGCGCCATGGATGGGCGCTCGCTCCGG
>NW_024118644.1:0-11924 GCF_003073215.2 Triticum urartu
CGGGAGCGGCCCATAGTACCCGGCCAAGAACAGATGGATCTCCTGGACCGCCTGGGTTAGGTCCTGCAGCGCCCCGAACACCTCCTCCGGGGTAAGGATGAGCGGGACAGGTGCGACGAAGGATCCCGGCAGCGGAAGAGACGGGTTCGGCGGCGGTGAAGACATGATCGAATCGAAGCTATCTGATACCAAATTGTTATGGTGCTGCTTGATGAAGGGCGCGAGAGGGCCGGACGGGGGCCTTTTTGCCCACGGCCGGGCAAAAGGGAAGGGATTTCCTTCTTAATTCTTGCTTGCTTAGACTGAGGGCATGTTCTGATCTCGTCCCACTTCAAACTTCTGAAAATCTCAGCCTGAAGCCAGCCCGAACGCAATAGCTTCAAGAAGCTGAAATCCAAGAAGCCACGAAGGGTTGTAGTGCATTTTTGTGAAGCTGCCGATTCCCAGCTCCACGTTTTTGTGAATCAGAAGTTGCGGTTATTTACGGTCGTGTGCCACCGCCAGAGAAAACGATTCGTCACCTCGTCCCTTGATCGAACCCGCAACAGAATCGCTCGCTCACATCTCCCCTCTCACTTGTCTTCTCCCCTCGAACCCTCACGATCGTCGTTCCCCGCCGCCGGGCCAGGCTGCCCCCGTCGATGACCAGATCCTCGCCTCTTTCTACAGATCCGGCCGTCCTAGCTTGTTTCCCGCCGGATCCAATCCTCAGTGGGGCGAATCGCGTGGGTGCCAGGAGCTGCGACCCCATGGCACTGAGGTGCTAGTCCCGACGCCATTGACGTCCAGAGGAGCGGCCCCGACCCTTCGAGCCAGGAGCAACACTGGGACGACCGCGCCCCCAAGCCCAAATCGCAAGCCCAAACCAGGCCCAGCTCGTTTCTCTCTTTTTTGGGCCCGTGTGCAGGAAGAAGCTGCCTTAGCTCCAGAACGGTTTGCTGGACGCCAGGTGAAGTGAGAAGTCGGGTGAGAAGCTGGATATGAGAAGTTCTGAAGAAGCTAGCGAGTCTCCGAACAGGCCCTCATACATCTTCTCTCTTTATGTAGAGATGTTTACTTGACTCCCAAGTAAGGCTTACTCAACCCCTAAGTAAGCGACCCTTATCTCTAATTAACCCTAAGACTAACGGGCTATACCGCCAGCCCAGGCCATTAGGCCCATTACGTACTCTAACACCAACACAGTTAAACTGGTTCGGAAAAAAGAGTAAAATCACGAGTGAATTCTCAATAAAAATTGCTCTATTATTTCAAGGTATAAGCACGGCCAAAAATATGTACATGACTGATATTAGATACTTTGCACAAGAAAATCTTAACTACAGAAGAAAAAATTGTGTAAAAATACACACAGAAGTTGTTGTTATATAGTTCCTAATGCCACAAGGGGTGACTGAAATCCTCGAAACGCTTGCATTTTCTTATTTGTCCAGAATGATACTAAACTATATCCTTTTTTTTCTGGCGGTGAAATCTTTGTTGTTCATTGACGAAATTGAACAGGACAACTAATGTTCTTATAGGCTGACACTATATACAATTCCATCGCAAAGGCTAAACTTGACTAAATATACATAATAGGAGAAGATAAACATACTGAAATAAGTTGTTTCATGTTTGTTTCCCTTTTAAAAACGCGAGGTGCTCCAATTAGTAAGTAATAACCCAAAAAAACATTGTAGGATCAAAATTTGTTCGTAATATACATACATAAATAAATACGAAGACAATTTCTTACAGTAGCAATAAAAAGTGTGTAAAAAGGACCAACATCTCAACTTTTTCATGTCGGTCTTCAAAGTGGGTTGCATGTTTGCAATTTAATCTGAGATGGATCTAGAGTATGGTAGAACATTTTCACAAATTCCTACTTCAGATATTCTGGCAAGATGGTTCAAGTGTCAGGTGTCAAGATGACAAGATCTGCGTCTTTTCCTCTTCTACTACTACCCCTTTCCTCCCTGAATAGTTTGCGATTAGCCTGATCAGTCGTCTCTTTGGAGTTAGCTTGTGTATAAATTGCTGCTGGGAAAAATCATGCATACAAAACGACGAATGTCGTTACACCATAGGAACAGGACTGACTACGTTCTTTGAGGGACAAACTGGACAACTGATTTCAGATCCTCGATGGTGCATAGATATAAGATGTAGGTATTGGAAAATAACTGTACCTGTCCAGGAGCAGATTCTCAGTTCCGAGTGATACATACACTCTGGGGATACAGAACCTTTGAGCGAACGAGCAGGGCAATCCCTATAACAAAGCAACGGTCAACAAGAAGTCAGCTGGATAATAACGGGAGTGAGCAAGATGCCGGGCAAAATGGAAACAGAGAAAAAAAAACATGTCTAACAAATGGCTAGAGGTCACAGACAAGGGACGAACAAAGGAAAATATCCTATACAGCATGATATATGAGCAATCGGAGGATGTAGTAATGCAGAGATGGCAAAAATGATTTCATCATCGGTGCCACCGTGCCAGAGAGGTTGACTGCCCGGAGGTTGGAGAAGGCCTCGATCATCAGCACGACCTTGAGGCCCATCCCGGAGATGTGCAACATGGAGGAGAAGTCGCTGAGGCGCTGGACGATGTTGTTGGCCTGGGTGACGTCGTCCACCGCCGCGCAGGCAGTCCAGCCGCCCCGTTTGGATCGGAGCATGGGGTTGCCTCAGAGATCCACCGACCTCGAGCGGTAGTGGTTGTGGTGGCGGTGCCGGCGGTGGCACAACTTCGCTGGAGCACTTTCACTATGAGCAGCCATGACGTCGATCAGAATCGCCTGCGGCGGCGAATCCCCTTCCCGCCTCGCGTCGAGCGAATCTTTTTTCAAGAGGGACAGCGATCGATCGGTTTGGGGATGGCCGACACATCCCATCCCATCTCTTTCGCACACCACGGTGGATCCAATTGACCCACGAACACCGGCCGCTCCAGTTTGCGTCTCGCATGCCGCATGGGACTGGACCCGATGGGGGAAAATATCATGTGGAGCATAGGCTTAGGTGCACATTCTTATCTATCCATCCATCTTTGCATCGTGATTCGTGCAAGGACTTTTGTTTTTTTTCTTCTTTCAAATAAAACAACATATGAACTTCAAACTTTGCAGTACAACAAAACATTCTGACTAGAATATGGGAAAAACTTTCAGATTTTTTCGTGCATCATAAGTACAAAAAATTACATTTTTTAATAAAGAAAAATCTCATTTTGTATATTTATATGGGTCAAAAAAGTCTATAAATTTTTTCTCACATTGTAGTAAGAATGTTTTGCTACCTTGCAATGTTTGAAGTTCATATATTGTTTTATTTGGAAGAAACAAAAAAGAGAAAATTACATATAGTAAGTTAGTTGTCTAGCACGGATCTCAAAGTTATATTGGAGGGTAAGAATAGGAGGTGTCCATGAGCCCAGGCTCTAAAAATCCACGTCCGACTGGATGGACGCGGTCGCTCCTCTCCAGTGTATCCCCTTTTAGCGAAGCCCAGAAGTGGACCTCCTTTAGCGAAGCGCTGGAATGGGCTGGCCGACGGCCCAGTGTACCATAGGCCTCCATTTTGGCCGCTGGAGCAGCAGCCCATAGAACGTCAGGACAGTTGGGCCAGTTTAAACAGATTGCGGAACATATTGCCTTAGACATAAAATCTGACGGCTAGAAACTCCCACATCACGAAGACGGACGGCCGAAAACGCAAATTACTGTGAGGGCATGAAATAGGTGCGGTTATACTGTCCTTAGTGCATCTCCAACAGATGCTCAAAAGATGCCTTAAGCGCTAAAAACCATTGTTTTTAAGCGCCGGAGATAAAAAACAGCGTTCAGCAGATGCTGTAAAATAGAGCACGCACAAAAACTTTAGCGCACACACTAAAAGCATTACCCCAGGCTGCAAATTCTGGACGCCGGATTGTGCGCACAGCAAAATCCGAGCTGTTTTAGATGGGGCCGCAGAATTGGGCACCGTGTTTTTGTACACATGGAAAACCTCTTCGTCGCTCCCGCGTGCAAAAAAGATTATTTTGATGTTATAAAAGAATTATACCACGCTGAGACGAAGCACGCGATGCTCTTAATATGAAAACAATGCCAACATGTGGGGTGGACCGGACCTCACCTCGCCTTCAACTGCTAGCTAGTGAATATGACGTCCCTTAAAGACCAGGGTACGACTTCCCAAAGCTCCTGCCCTTGTCGCTCATACTCCGCTCTAGATTATGTTGAATAATTAGGCATTTTCCCGTTTAGTTTAATCTAGAAAAATAATAAATAAAACATGAATAGCAATATATTGATGAAACTAGAAATTAGCAACAATTCGTTGAGACTAGTCATGCAATCAAAATCATAAGCAAAATGCATCATATCCATGTCAATTGCTATTAGCAATAAACCAAATGCTAGCCCTAACAGTGAGGATAAGATGGCATACGGTGCAGTAGCAGAAGGTGCAGATGTCCCGATCGTCATGTCGCTGAAGAGGTCGTTGACGTCGGGGAAGAAGTCGTCGTTGGGGAACTCGTCGTCAGTGATGTCGCCGTTCGCAGCCACGATGAACAAGATTCCAGCAGTCGCGTAAGGACGCTCCCCAAAAACCTGATCGCCCCTCTCCCGTACCGGATCACAAGAGGCGGGGTTTCGGAGGCCTGCTGTCTCACTTCCCGGTGCACGCCAGGAAGAGAGATGGGAAAGAGATAGGCGGCTCAATGCTTTGGAATGAGACGAAAGATTGTTGTGCTACTTGGAACAATAGAGGAGCGACCTCTTATATACGTGAAAAGAGTTGAAACTGGCCTTCATTAGTAGAAGAGAAACTGGTGCAATAAACACCATTAAACAGACGCACTAAAAACCATTAAGAAGAGAAGAAACGAGCGCACTAAAACTCACATGAAGTGTTCAGTTTCTTCTCCCATTTATGCGTCAATTGTTTCAACTTTCTTCTCGCGTGATAAAACAGCGCATACACGTGGCATTGGTCAATTTTCCACACAACATTGTCATGCATGGATGGGCCACATGAGCCTCTGGGATTTACTTTAAATTATTGGCACAAAATATGAATTATTATATGGGTTATGCCCATTAATTCCAACAACCCCCCACCAGATCCCAGAGGCACATAAACTTGCCTACCATTCCAAAACATTGTTTATATATCGGTGTTTCGGTGAAGACTGTTAAGTTGAACTTCCATCTAGAACTCCACGCTACACCCGTTTACAACTTGAACAGTGGACTACGCCTTGAACTGCAAGTTTTGTGCAAACAAGTTTCACGTAAAAGCCTTGACCGATACTAGACCGCTGAAAACTTTCCCGCGGGTAGGAGCATATACGTCATACTCCGGGGCCTCTTCATGAGTTTTTAGAGAACACCCAATTCTCACAGACCGTGACGTTTAACAGTCTAACTCATATAGGCGTGTTCTTTCTAGATGTTCTGTAGGACAACATCTTTGCCTACCCAAGCCATGCAGAACACATTAAGATAAATATCAGCCTACCATACAGATTAGGAGAGAATTGCATCATGGCGGAGTGGATTTTTGTCAAATAAATATTCTCCTCTCAGTTATCCAATAGCTTGTCTCGTCAATTCTAATTCACGGGATCTCCGATCACAAAGAATGGGTTATCACCATGAACAACTTATGTAGTGGGTCTCAATCCCATCTCCTTCGATGCATTGTCTATCACATTTCGTGATAAACCCTTTGTGAAGGGATCTGCCAGATTCTTCGATGTGTTTATATAGTCCAACGCTATAACTCCGGAGTTTCTCACGAACCCGGCAGATTTCAGTCTCCTTCTCACGTGTCTTGATGACTTCTTATTATCCTTAGAACTGTTTACCTTGACGATCACTGTTTGATTATCACAGTTCATTAGAATAGCTGGTATTGGTTTTTCAACCACCCGCAAGTCCATCAAAAGTTCTTGAAGCCATTCTGCTTCAACTGTTGCCGTGTCTAATGCTGTGAGTTCTGCTTCCATTGTTGACCTTGTTAAGATGGTCTGCTTGCAAGACTTCCAGGAAACAGCAGCACCACCAAGTGTAAACACATAACCACTTGTCGCTTTAAGCTCATCAGCATCAGATATCCAATTTGCATCACTATAACCTTCACGTACTCTTGGATACCCGGTATAGTGAAGCCCATAACTCGCAGTAGCTTTCAGATAGCGCATTATTCTCTCAAGTGCATGCCAATGAACATCTCCCGGGTTTGAAACAAACCGGCTTAGTTTACTCACAGAAAACGAGATGTCAGGCCTCGTAGCACTAGCTAAATACATAAGCGAGCCAATGATTTGAGAATATCTCAATTGATCTTTTGTTTCTCCTTCGTTCTTCCGAATCAAAACACTCGGATCATAAGGTGTCGGAGAAGGTTTGCAATCTGAATATCCAAAGCGACCCAGAATCTTCTCCACATAGTGAGACTGCAAGAGAGTGATCCCACCATCACCACCTCTTAAAAGCTTGATGTTCAAGATAACATCAACTACTCCAAGGTATTTCATCTCAAAGTTTTGATTCAGAAAATCTTTCACTTCCTGAATGACCTTGAAATTTGTTCCAAATATAAGTATGTCATCAACATACAAACATAATATAACTCCTCCGCCCCCACCATGGCGATAGTACACACACTTGTCGGATTCGTTTGCAACAAAGCCCGTAGATGTCAAAGTTCTTTCGAACTTCTCATGCTATTGCTTAGGTGCTTGTCTCAAACCATACAAAGATTTCAACAATTTACACACTTTTCCTTCATGACCATCTACTACAAAACCATCAGGTTGTTCCATGTAAATTTCCTCCTCCAACTCTCCATTTAGGAAAGCTGTCTTCACGTCCATTTGATGAACGAGAAGATTGTGTGAGGCAGCCAATGAGAGTAGTACTCGAATGGTGGTCAATCTGGCCATGAGCGCATAAGTATCAAAGAAATCTTCACCTTCTTTTTGGGTATATCCCTTGGCTACAAGCCGCGCTTTGTACTTTTCAATTGTACCATCGGGCCTAAGTTTTTTCTTAAACACCCACTTACACCCTACAGGTTTACACCCATAAGGACGATCAGTGATCTCCCATGTCCTGTTAGCCATGATAGAATCCATCTCACTACGCACAGCTTCTTTCCAGTAGTCAGCATCAGAAGCTGCATAAGCTTCTGAAATAGAAGTCGGAGTATCATTCACGAGGTACACAATGAAATCTTCACCAAATGACTTTGCAGTCCTTTGTCTCTTGCTCCTTCTAGGAGCTTCATTGTCATCCTCCTCAGGAATATCTGTGTGTTTTTTTCTCGGAATGTTCCAATGGAACAGTAGGTGCAGGAGTTGCCTCTGACCTCTGACTAGATGAGCTAGGCATATCCTTCATAGAAAAAATATCCTCAAAGAAAGTCACATCATTCGACTCCATGATGGTACCAACATTTATGTCAAGACCTCAGATTTCATCACTAGAAATCTATAGCCAATGCTATGGAAAGCATAACCCAGGAAAACGCAATCAACTGTTTTTGGCCCAAGCTTACACTTCTTAGTAATTGGTACATTGACCTTCGCCAAACAACCCCAAGTCCGTAAGTAGAAAATTTTAAGCCTTTTCCTTTCCCATTCTTCAAACGGAGTAATCTCTTTATTCTTTGTGGGAACTCTATTTAGGACATAACTTGCAGTCATCAAAGCCTCCCCCCGCCATTCCTTGGAAAGTCCCGCTGTATCTAACATGGCATTAACCAAATCAGTTAGAGTTCGGTTCTTTTGTTCGGCAACCCCGTTTGACTGGGGGAATAGGGAGGCGTCCTCTCATGTATTATACTATGTTCCTCACAAAATAAATTGAACTCGTTGGAAAAATACTCTCCACCGCGATCCGACCTAAGCCTTTTGATTTTTTGATCGAGTTGATTCTCTGCTTCGGCTTTATAGATTTTAAAGTAGTGCAAAGCCTCATCTTTTGTTTTCAACAAATATATCATGCAATATCTAGTAGAGTCATCGATTAGAGTCATGAAATATCTTTTTCCACCTTTTGTCAACACACCATTCATCTCGCAAAGATCTGAATGTATGAGTTCAAGTGGTGCCAAATTCCTCGCCTCAACAGTCGTATGAGACTTGCGAGGTTGCTTTGCTTGCACACAAACTTGGCACTTAGAACCTTTGACAATTGTAAATTTCGGGATTAAACTCAAATTTGCTAGCCGCATCATGACACCAAAGTTAATATGACAAAGTCATGAATGCCAAACATTTGATTCGGTTTCACTGCAAACATGATTAATAACTTTAGTGCAAAAGTCTGACAAAGATAAGCAGAACAAGCCTCCGCTCTCATAGCCTTTCCCAATAAATTGTCCACACTTAGATACTACAACCTTATTGGACTCAAATACCAATTTATAACCATCTCGACACAAACGAGAACCGCTGACGAGATTTTTATTTATAGCAGGGACATGCTGCACGTTCTTCAATCACACGATCTTTCCCGAAGTAAACTTCAGATCGACCATACCAACACCATGAACAGAAGCATGTGTCCCATTTCCCATCAGCACGGGTGTAGTTCTTGCGACCTGATAAGAAGAAAACATGTTTATGTCAGAACACACATGTACATTGGCACCGGTGTCAATCCACCAATCTGGAGAATGACATACTGAAAGTATGGTAGGAAATTTACCATACCCGACATCTTTCATGTCAACATCGCCAATAACAACATTAGCGGTCTTGCTATTATTCTCATTCTGACGCATGTCCCAGCGGTCCTTGCAGGATGAAGCCCAATGTTCTTCACTGCCACATACATGGCACTTTCCTTTCTTCTTATAAGTATCCTTCTTCTTCTTGAAGTTGACAGGTTGTGGGGCTTTGTACTTGCCATCAAATTTTCCTTTTCCCGCATAATTATTTTTGTTCTTGGGTTTGTGGTTTTGGAAATTTCTCTTTTGTACCAAATTGGCACTAGTATTCCCCTCATAGAAACGAGCACGTGTGTCTTTTGCCCTCGCCTTCTTTTCCACATCAAGAGTGCCAATTAGATTGACAACAGTAAATTCTTGCCTCTTATGCTTCAGAGAGGTAGCAAAATTCCTCCATGAAGGTGGAAGCTTGGCAATGATGCCTCCGGCAATGAATTTGTCCGGTAACACACAATTGAGATGCTCAAGTTCTTTAGTGAGCGACTGAATCTCATGAGCCTGCTCAACAACGGAGCGGTCATCACTCATCTTGTAGTCATGGTACTGTTCCATGATATACAACTCACTTCCTGCGTCTGTGACTCCAAACTTGGCTTTGAGCGCATCCCACATATCTTTACCGACCATGATGGTCATGAATGGATCGACAATCTTGTCGCCAAGAACATTCAAGACAGCACCTCTAAAGAGGGTGTCTGTAGCCTGGAAAGCTTGCTCCTGCTCAGCAGTCAGCTCTTCCTCTGGCTTGCCTTTAGAGGCGTGAAAACAGTTCATGGTGGTAAGCCAAAAAAACTGCCCTCGCACGCCACCTCTTATAGTTGACGCCCTCAAATGGTGCGGGCTTGAGAGTTGCGGCAAAAGCAATAGGGAAAAATTGCCTACACATTTCAGGTTTTTGGATTGTTGAATAATTAGGCATTTTCCCGTTTAGTTTAATCCAGAAAAATAATAGATAAAACATGAATAGCAATATATTAATGAAACTAGAAACTAGCAACAATTCGTTGAGACTAGTCATGCAATCAAAATCATAAGCAAAATGCATCATATCCATGTCAATTGCTATTAGCAATAAACCAAATGCCAGCCCTAACAGTGAGGATAAGATGGCATACGGCGCAGTAGCAAAAGGTGCAGATGTCCCGATCGTCATGTCGCTGAAGAGGTCGTTGACGTCGGGGAAGAAGTCGTCGTTGGGGAACTCGTCGTCAGTGATGTCGCCGTTCGCAGCCACGATGAACAAGATTCCAGCAGTCGCATAAGGACGCTCCCCAAAAACCTGATCGCCCCTCTCCCGTACCAGATCACAAGAGGCGGGGTTTCGGAGGCCTGCTGTCTCACTTCCCGGTGCACGCCGGGAAGAGAGATGGGAAAGAGATAGGCGGCTCAATGCTTTGGAATGAGACGAAAGGTTGTTGTGCTACTTGGAACAATAAAGGAGCGACCTCTTATATAGGTGAGAAGAGTTGAAACTGGCCTTCATTAGTAGAAGAGAAACCAGTGCATTAAACACCATTAAACAGACGCACTAAAAACCATTAAGGAGAGAAGAAACGAGCGCACTAAAACTCACACGAAATGTTCAGTTTCTTCTCCCATTTATGCGTCAATTGTTTCAACTTTCTTCTCGCGTGATAAAACAGCGCATACATGTGGCATTGGTCAATTTTCCACACAACCTTGTCATGCATGGATGGGCCACATGAGCCTCTGAGAATTACTTTGAATTATTGGCACAAAATATGAATTATTATATGGGTTATGCCCAATAATTCCAACAGATTACCTGACCAGTTCCGCGCTCGCCAAAAGATCGTGAGCAGGACATGCGTTCAGTATGTCGTTGGGAAGCTAGCGTGTTCCACCAGTCACTATGGGTATGCAACTGGATGGATGCATTCATTGTTGTTTGATGGCCGCAGTTTTATGGCACGGAGTGTTTTTCTTTGCCATGAGTACATGACCAGGATTTTAGCTGCTCCCTCTGATAGGGTGCTTAGGACGTGTGACATACCTTGCCACACGTTAGAAAAACCAGTGGCTGATGCCTCTCGTCAAGAGATAAGGATAAGAGCATCTCCAACAGGCGTACAAAAACTGCTTCGCGCGTTAAAATTCGAATTTTTTAGTCGTCGGGCAGTTTCAGCAGAAGCTATAAAATAGTGTACGCGTAAAAAAGATTTGGGCATGCACTAAAAAGCGCTATCAGAAGCTGCAAATTTGAGGCGTCGGATTGCACGCACTTCATAATTTACACTGCACGTTTTTTGATGCGTGTTTTTAGGCATATGTTAAACTAATATTGGGTCCAGCGCACTAAAAATACTACAGTGACACGCTAAAACTATTTTAGTGCGTGAAATTTTTGTGCGTCTGTTAGAGATGCTCTAAGGGCAGCTCGGCCGGTCCGTCGATTATTAGAATAAGGTTAAGGTGCAAAGTGCCGCTATGGAACAGCGCCACCGGCGAGATGGCTTCACCACCAACTTCTCCTTCCTGATCACTTACACGGGAATCTACGGCTCTGGGATGGCCTTCTTCCTCGGTTATTTCCCTTCGGTGATCCTGCCCAACAGCACAGGCCGAAGCCTAGGCCTCCTCCCGGACTTCACCAACGGGACAGGCGATAGCCTGGTCGTGGCCGTCGAGTTTGACACTAAGCAAAGTGAGAGATTTGGAAACATCAACAGTAACCATGTTGGCATGGACATCAACTCTCTCAACTCCACTTCGTCCACGTACACGGCGACCACGCCGGGCAAGAACCTCACGTCGTTCATTGTTATGGAAGCCACTGTGACGTACCAGAATGACTCCAAGATGCTGGCCGTTGATCTGCTCATCGACGATGCCTTGTACCAGGTAAATGCAACCGTTGATCTGAGCATGTATTTACCAGAGGAGGTCTCTGTAGGCTTCTCCGCGGCGGCTACTACTACTTACGGCGTGCTGAACCAGATACTGTCATGGTCATTCAGTTCCACTTTACCTGATATTTCAGCTAGCAACAAACATGAAAAGTTAGTAGAAATCCTACTGTTCGTACTAGTTCCTTTGCTTTTTATGTTGGTATGTGCTGCCACGGTACTGGTATGGTGGCGACGCAAGAGAAGAAGATCAAATGAGGACAGCCAAGCACAGTTTGTGGACAGAGCTGGCCTAGAGCGAGGTGTGGCTGCCGGCGGCCCGAG
>NW_024118645.1:0-16782 GCF_003073215.2 Triticum urartu
AGGACTGGGTGTCCGGGACTGTGTGTCCTCGAGTTTAAATACTCAGCCGCTCCAACCAGACGTACAACTGAGACAGCAGTTGGAACTGGTCTACCAAATCATTGTCTTCACCGAGCTTACTGGTTTTATTTCCTCAACTCTTTCATTTCCTCATAACTGTGCTGTGTGTTTGTTCATATCTGTGTTTGAAGACTTTGACTGAAGACTTTCTCAATTTCCTCAGTTCAATTTCTTCAGTCTGTTTGTCTTCGTCATGTGTTATCCTGTGATTACGCTTCCTGTACTCTGTGCCTGTCTTCATTTCATCATGATGACTATGCTTGTATTCTGTTATGTTTACTTTTGAGTACTTATTCCGCTGCTAGTAGTTCTTCGCTAAGGAATTTCCTCACCGGCAAATTCCTCGGTGAAGACTTTCGTAAAAATCGCCTATTCACCCCCCCCCCCTCTAGCCGATATAACGCACTTTCAACGCCCTTACTAGGACGTGAAGCATTCATCAAGTTTCACGCCATCCACATTATGGGTATATGAACCTCAAAATAACGGGCCCCAATGGAGTGATTACTATAACGAGCAACCCGGACAAAGCACTTAGAGCCGAAAACAAAAAGGCGTCGCTCGCCCTCAAATCATTGTCCGAGGCCCTCGCCGTCGAGGAGTTGACAACACTTCAGGCCACTGTTGACAAGGGTGACGTCATCCTTGATAAGAGATATAAATCCACATCGTTCAAACCAACCAATGAAATTGTTAAATTTCAGGCGCACCCCACGGACCCAAATAAGACAACATCCATAGGCGCGCAGCTGGATCCAGAAGCTGACGAGGTCCTGTGCAAGTTTCTTAAAAAAATTGAGATATTTTTGCCTGGCACCCCTCTGACATGCCAGGAATCCCGTGAGATCTGACCGAGCATAGCCTGGATGTAATTAAAGGTTTCAAACCTTTCAAACAGGTGCTCCACCGATTTTCCAAGCCTAAGCGTCAAGTTATGGGCGAGGAACTGGCCAGGTTACTTGAGACCAAGTTACTAAGTCACTGCTGCCCCTTAAAAAACTCTTATATTTAGACCTAGTCCTATGGGCATACACGGCAACCGGATTGACGTTTTTCAAGGGGTAAGACATGTTTGATTGACGTTTCACATGTTTGAAAAGTCTTATGAAATTCATCTTCCTGCCAAATAAATGCAAAACCATTTTAAAATGATTCACTTTGACTTTTGAATTGATTTCAAAACAGATCCAATCCAATTCCTGGGCAAATATTTTGGTTTGAATATTTCTTGGGACTTATTATGGATAGTCTTATGCCCAATGAACATCTTCAAAAATGTCTAGGCTCCTACCAAAGGCTGGCTAGGTTTCTACTGGTTGCATTTAGCTTTCGCCCTTCCTAAGCAAACAATCAAACAACAACAAACAATTCAAGACTAATCACAAGCAATCCTCGGCATTCATGGGTGTTTCATAAAAAACTTTTAATTCCTAGTGAATTTTCAACATACCAGATTTGGAAAAAAAATCAGGGATGTGACAAGTCTCCATCTCGATGATAACTGGAAGATCGCTTCTTTGAATGGCAAAAACAGCTCCTCCGTGCATGCACACAGTTTCGCTTATAGGGCATCTCTGCAAGAAAAAAGTTGCGTGCAGGATGAAAATATAATGTTGCCCGTAACATCGCTCGGTACCATCCCCGCACCAGCCTAGCTCTGTCTGGTATGATGCATGTAATGTGGAGTTTTGCTATCAATCTTACTAAGACTTGGTTATATCTCAGTTGATGCTATATTCGTGAAATCTTGCATTAAGATTTGTGCATAATTTTTTTTAGTTTTTCTTTTTTATTTCTTACATAATATGTCATTTGACTGAGACTTGGTTAGGTCTAAATCGACTGAGATCTAGCCACAGCCTTTTGCTATAGTGTGTGGCGGCTGAAACTTGTAGCTAGCCGTCCAGCTTTCCATTTGCCGATTTTGTCTTGTTTCCGCTTTGTTTGGGTTTGTAATAACTTTGTGGCGGTTCCTGTAATGGAACTGGAGCGGAGGTTTGTTGTTCATAGAAAAACGATCAATGTATGGATTATATTATGATTGAAGCGCACATACATACATGCACACGGATTGACTCCATGGGTTTACCGTCATAATACGCTTCTTCCCGTAAATTTACGCTTTCAATTTGAATTTAAAACATATGCGCGAGGTGGTACTAAAAAACCGTTATACCAGTTTATATACGAGAAGTCAGTCTTGATCAAAATTTACATCCGTGTCGATCAAACAATCTGTTGGGCCCGCAAATCTCTCCACGCCTGGCCTCTCTTATGGGCCATGGATGGGCCTTTTATTTTGGACCGTGAGCCACGCTGGAAAAAAATGGTAAAGTTGGAGATTGAACTCGTGACTTCAAGCCCTATCGAATTGGTAGCGACTACAACCAGCTGAGCTATCGTTATTTGATGTTCAATAATACCACCTCGCTCATTTAGATATACTTATACCAGTTTGTGTAGGACATGCATGCTTCACGTAATATCAACAAGAAGCCTTGCAGACAACAGTGTGAATTGTCGGTATGAAGGAAGGATGTATCTCCATATTTAACAAAATTGCGGGCTGTCTTTGGGGTATTAAAAAAGGAAGGATGAGGCTATTAAAAGGGAAGATTATGGGCTCCCTTGTGATGAGGGGGTATAAAGGAAGGAAGGAAGGATCTTCATGGTCAAACGGAATTGTGGCTGTCTTTGGGCTATAATGAAGGTTTGGGCGAACTAAAATGGAAGAATAAATTCCTGGAACGGAACTGTGGGATGTCTAATTCCTATTAAAAAGGAAAGGATGAGGCGAACTAAAAGAAAGGATGGAACTTTGGGCTGCAAGTATATTCACATGCGATGATGGACGTGCACGCACATACCCGATATTCGACCGTGCTTTTTTCACGCCTTCAACAATTGGACCTCTTTTAGCCGAACACATACGAGCACAACAACAATAAAATTCCATTCAGATAAACAAGAGCTTGACTCGCGCTTCGTGAATAATTAATTTTGCCTTTCATTCCATGTCAATCGTCTCAAGCCTACGTCGCATTCAATTTATGAATTTTTAATTACTCACATCAATATACTCATCTAGATGTCGTCAACCTCCTAGACTATGTCCCAGGTCCGACCGTTATTCTTGTTCCCGTGCACCGCGATCCATGCCATCCACGGACGTGAACTAGAGGTTGCAAATTCTATCATCACATCGACGTAGTCATTGAAATGTTGCTCCTATGTAATATTTCGTGTCACTTTGTTAGACTGGTTCGTAAGAGTTTAGATCAGTGAGCCTCAAGTTATCACAGTTTCAAAGCTCTCTCACACCATGAATAGAACATCAATAGTTGACATTACTCCACTACTCCTTCAACCCCTTTCCTTCCAGAACTAGGAAATCCATGAACGCATTAATTGTTTTTGCAAAGACAGTATGGTTGAAAACACAAATCTTTTTGATTTTGGGAATAATTCACGTCGATCAAAAATTAAATAATTATTATTATATTAGTTTATGTTAAGAAAATTATTTTCTCCCGTTGCAACGCACGAGCATTTTTGCTAGTTACACATACATCGCGTACCCAGCACTGCACCAGCCCTACAGATTAAATAGGTCAATAAAAAATCAATCTATCTATCAATCTGCCCATGATGATTGCTCGTCTACACGTATAAGGCCACGACCGACCGAGCCGTCCAAACACGCATCGATCCATGATGATGAGATGCATATGATTATCTGATCTGATCCGGCCCTCCCGGCAAAGCCACTCCTGTTGCAACTACACACATGCACACAAATCCAGATTCAAAGTGCACTGTTCAGGCAAGTGCGTCCATGATCCATTTGCCCAATTGTCCATACCTACATATACATGCATATATGTGTACTCTTTTGTGGGAAGGAAATACATACATGCATATGTACCTACGTGGCCACTAGCCACATGCCCACATTCATGGCGTGGCTAGCTAGCTAGAGACGTGCGGCAAACTGGGCGTAGCTTAGATGGTTATGTCCTCATCAAGATTTAAGTCTTAGACTTAATATTGATGCTTGCATTTTGCTGAATTTTTTCAGATTTTCTGACGATGTTCGTTGAGTGGGAGGACCCGTTGACTTTAAAGATGTCTATGCCGACTCTATCAATTTCAAGATATTATACCGTCTCATTATCTTGAAGATGCTTATAGGGATAGAGTATGTGTGTACACATTTATAAGGGTGGGTGTATCTGTGTGCATGTGTGTATCTGTGTTGTACTCTGTTGAGAAAAGATAGAGACGTGTGCGTACGTGGTCGAATCGGTACATTGCACCGGTAGGAGCGTAGTGAGTGTGCAGCAGTGCAGGCATTGATTTATTTACTAAAAGAAAATCCCGTATTTTTTTTAGGAAATCCCGTATTGTTATTTTTGAGTAACAAAAGAAATTCCCGTATAAAACTGTAGTAACGGTCGCTCCAAACCGGCCACGTATATCGCATTCAAGTCCACGATGCTCATCCAACACCGCCCACCCAGTGGGCCGGCCCATCAAAATCCAATCAACAACTACCAATCAATTTGTTCCGGGCTCCAGTGGACCCTCGAGTTCCATAACGCAGCCGGCCCATTTGTCATGTCACCTGGTTCATTCATCTAATTTGGTTGACCAAAAAAAATTCATCTAATTTGGTATTGTCTCTAAAAGAGCATCTAATTTGGTTCTTCTAAAAAAACTGATTTGGTTCATAGTGTAGGGATTCTCTCATTAAGAAAAGTTGTGCAACCCACTAAAAAAATTGGCAGGGACTCTCCATTTAGATTACATAATCTCTCAAATTTGTTATGTTTGACAGAATTTAAAGAAAGGAACTACAATTTGTGAAGAAGTAAAAACCACCTCGATAATTCAGTTTGGTGCCCAGGCTCATCTACACCCGGTAAACAGTAAAATCAAAGCAAATAGCAGAAAAAAAATCAAAAAATCAAAAAAAAATTGTAGTGTAAGATGCTCAGATTTGAGAAGTTCATGTAAAATTTCGGAGTGTTTACACATTCGAGGAGTTCGTGGCAAAAAAAAGACAAAATCAGACATGAACAATGTTGTTTTCAAAAGTTTCTCAAACACCCAAAATTTGCCCTTTTTGGCCACGAGCTCCTTCAGTGTCCAAACTTCATCAAATTTTACAAGGACATCACACATAAGAGCATATTGCACAACAACAAAAAATCAATTTGTTTCCTTTAAAATGATTTTACTGTTCACCCCCAGGTGCATCTCCACCTGGGCACCGAACTGCTGCATCCAAACCACCTGTTGTACTTTGACAATATCAATAAATTTCTCCCTCCGAAAAGAAGGCCATCCAAGAAGCATGTGTTGTAAAATAGTGAATCACTTATATTTGGTCCATGATTTGGTGGAGGCCACCTTGATACCTCAAGATTTCTTCGGGCATGAACTATGGTAGCATTACCTTGGTGTTGCCTCAGTATAGCCACGTCAGTTCGAAGGGATGAGACCACCGATCAATTTCACACCCATCCAACGCAGCATCAGCCTTGTGACATGAGCCTTCCCTCCCACCGAGCTGCTCTCTACACCGGTCTCTCTCCTTCCGCTCTCGTTCTTCCCCTTTTGCCCCTCCCTCTCTCAAACACACATGCGTGCGCGCGTGCGTGCGTGCACGCGCGCGCACACACACACACACACTTTCTCTCCTGGAGAGGATGTCTCCTCAGCAGGATCCCGATGTGCTCTGCAAGCTATCGCTTTAGCACCACGCTGGCATCCGAGCCTAGCTGGCCTGCGGGGCAGCACCTCTGGGGCTAACTGTTTGCCATACTCTTATCCTCTGCCACGGTTAGCATCGCCGATCTTTTACCACGTTATGCCGGCTTTGAGCATCGTGTGTGGCCAGAGAACTATTGCACAATTTTGCCCATTTTGGAAGTTCATACCAGTATTGTTGAAAGCTCATTCGTCAAACTTTTGACATCACATTCAAATTAGTGGTAACTTCTCCCTCTTCTTATTTCCTCATTTATTTGTTTTACTTTTGCTTCATGAGCAGTGCGCTTAGAAGCAAAACAAAGGCGGATGAACACTCTTGCAACAAAATATTGGAGGGACTTTGGGAGTGGGGGAGGGGGGGGGAGTGATGTACGCACACATCAACAGTGAAAAGTGTCTGTCAAAGTTTAGGTCCAAAAGGTCCATTTCAAAGTTATACTCGTTGGAGATTATTTCCATTTACAGATAAACGAAAATCCATCTGGCATATGAGCTGCTCCATGCAATTTGAAAATTTACATGTTGCGTTACATTTGGACTTGAGTTGTAGTTGGTGTTCGAATATGGTACTATTAGTGTTACACTCGGGTGCACTTCACATCTTAAGCCTCTTAATAATGAGGACATCATACAATGTACCCCATGACGACTTGGTAGCAACCGGCAAGCAGGAGTGCCGCGGGCAGCATGTGCCGGCAGCCAGCTCCCCGAGCGACCAATGTTGCACATAGTCATTGTTCTGAGCCTCTTGGGATATCATAGGGTTAGAATGAACCTCGTTAATAAATATCATGTGTTAGTGGTGTCTGTGATCTTTGCGTATCGTGGTCTACTTGAACACAACTATCCAGAAGCAACACGATCACACACAACTTGTTTGTGCGACAATGCAATCAAGCCATCAATGTGGAGATATGCAGGGCAGGGTTTGACCAAATCTATGGGGAACATTTCGAGAGAGATGATGATTGAGATTGTCTCCCGTATGTGTAAGATCAGGATTACGTCATGTGTGACGATGATGAACATGCATGCATTGATACATACTTAACGTCAAATTAGACGCTTTAATAATGTTGTGCCGTGGTGGTCCGTTCTCACCCGTAGGTCGGTCTTCTACTCTTCTCTCTGAAGAGGTGCACGTAATTAGGGCATATATAGTACGTAGCTTACCCGTAATTCAGACGAGACTCTAACGGAGATGCACCTTAATTAATCATGAAGCAAACAAGATGAGTGAACTGCATGGTGCCGACAACTGACAGAGAGAAGTAACAATCAGTGTTTTTTTTTTCTCTTCTTTTATTGAAGTAGAAGCAATCAGTTAGCATAGAGGAAGTGAGGATGATGTGTGACCGTTGATTGATTTCGACTGGTTAGATTTTGACGGGCTGATGATGACCGGAGGCAAGGCATGCAAGGTGGCTTAAAGTCGCCGATTAATCGACGTGACTGGACTAGACTTAGAACTGAGACTGATCTTTCTATCTATTTACGTACTCCCTCCGTTTCTTTTTACTCCGCATATAAAATTTGGTCAAAGTCAAACTGCCCAAAGTTTGACCAAATTTACATAAAAAAATATGAACATCTACAATACTAAAACTATACAGTATGAACATACGTTTCATGGTGCATCTGTTAATATTGATTTCATGTTGTGAATGTCTATATTTTTTAATATAAAGTTAGTCAAATTCTACAAAGCTTGACTTTGACCAAACCTTATATGCGGACTAAAAAGAAACGGAGTCACCCGGCGGGCATATCTGCCTACTTCATCTCCCCATGTCGCCCGGCCTGCTTTATTAGTTACTGGATTAAGGCCTAACGTCACCTTTTTAGGACATGACAGCGAGTAAAAAGTTTCACACAGCACTCTAACTGGCTCGACAACCTGCGGTTTTGTACTAGCTAGAGTACGTAGTATCCTCCATATGTACTCCAAATAAGAGGGCTCTCATTAAACTATGATATATATGTGGACATAATCCATTTTCATTAGCGGAATTAGTTGACGATTTGATGGTGTGGTATCATTACTGGTTCTGCGTCGTGTCCGTCTGGTTGACTTTTTGTTGCCGCATCTCTACACATGGGGTAGGGTACGCATGGAATACTGAAAATGGTTAGGCAGATCCGGCAACGTGATAAAGAAAAAGGTTGCTAGTTTAGTGTGGTTGACTTTGGTGGGTAAAGATGGATAAATTGCCATGCAAGTTTGGTGGCAAGAAAGTTAAAGGGAAGAGCTTGTACTCGTACGTAAACGTATGCCAACCCCTCAAAAAGAACGTAAACTGATGCTGTTGATTTGGAGATGGCACATTTTTTTTCAAAAAAAAAAGGATATGGCATATACTTTGAAACAGAAGCAAAAGATTTGTCCCTTTGATTAGTGAAGAAGAAGAGAGTTGCCCAGTTAATTTATGAAAAATCGGACGAAAATGGATACGACTCACAAGTAGACTGCTCACAAAGAATGAAATTCTGTAATCTCCCAAGCAGCGCTCCAAACGCACAACCACCGTACTTGAAGATAAGATTTTGTTACATGCTGTTATAGTAAGAAATTAGATGCATTTTCACGGGTAGAATGCAGAAAACATGCTTTCATTAACAGCCCAGTGAGATCATCTAATTTCAAGTAACAAAGTTGATAAAAATGTTGATAAAGCAAAAGGTTGCTAGTTTAGTACTGTGGTTGACTTTGGTAGCTAAAAACGGATAATTGTCATGCAAGTTTGGTGCTAACAAAAATGTGGTGGCAAGAAAGTTATCAGAGAAGAGGTTGGATTTAAACTGGCAAGATGTCTTACATTTAGGAACAGAGGGTGTAGCACATAAGAAACTGCTAAATGAGTACATAAGAAAATTTGTAAAATTTAGAGCTACACAAGATTGACAAAACGGTGATTTCTAAGTAGTGAACAGTACATGCAATATTCGTGTTTCCAGAATCACAATTTTGTCTTTTTTGTGTAGCTCACATGGTAGTTATTTCATCACATCAATTTGTATATGTGTAGTGTACATCCATGAACATGTAGTTTTTTTGAATTTTTTAAACTTTTAAAGAAATATTTTTTTGACAGTATTCAAAATACAGTGCTAACGGGAGCACATGCATCAAAGTGGTTTTTTTGGAAAATTAGATGTGTTTTAACAGGTAGAATACAGAAAGCATGCGTTCATGATGGATCAAATAATTTGAAATATCAATGTTGGTATAAAAATATGTATTGGTACTAAAACTTTTAAATGGTTGATCATACTTAAAGTAGTCTACATTTTGAATTAGAGGGAGTAGTACACAGACGCTAAGGGATCTTTTTACTAGTTAGTCACGCTTGAGCGTCAACGTGTGAATGTGATACAGCTACCTTGGTTGTTCATAATGTTTTAAGCTTTTATTTTAAAATTTATTATGCAATTTATATTCCCCTTATTTTCCAGCATTTATTTCCTTTCATACTATTTTCCCCTGGTGTTTTTTTCTGCGCAACACCAAAGAACTAGCCATGGACAGGCGTGCGTGTAAGCTAGCTATCCACGTAACAAACTGGGCACCAATGTAAAGTGCGGTAAGAAAAAAATTCAAAATATATTAGGCTGGTTGACATCTATTTTGAAGTGGCCTCTTTGGAAATCTCATCAAAACAAAGAAATAAACGGTCTGAACGAGTGAGTGGGCATATAACCTTTTTCCAGTGCTGAATAGAAGGTCGGGGAAATCTGATTTGCCAAATGACTAACTAGACAGTAGGAGGACAGTTTTTTTTTTTTTTTGTTGAGGGGCAGTAGGAGGCCAGATGAGACGGGATACTTGTAGATTATCAAAATGGTACTAGCATATAGTAGATCTTGGAAGGGGTACAGTGGATCGGTGGAGGAGGAAGGGAGGGGATCAGCCATCAGACGGCCCCAGATAATTTACTGGGTACAGTGGATCGATCTGTTGACTTTGCAGGAGAATCTTCCACTCCCACTCCCGCCATCGGCCATAGAGACGATCAGCACTAATTAATCAAGTCGGAGGCGGGGGGTTAGCCTTGGACAGACGATCGATCGTCTGCCACGTTCGGCGATCCACAAGGCGGATAAACAAAGGCGCAACTAGGCCCAATCAGGCTCGCAACTTGGCACCAAACTAGTAGCGGTAGTACAGTACGTACACCACTACAGTTGCTGCTTGCCACCATGTACTAGTGCGATATGATATGATGCTGGCAGCCTAATCGGCATGTGTTGATGCATGATCGATCCTTCCTCCCCTCGTCCCGCTGCTCGTTTCATTGATCATTGATCTTTGTATGGTGGTGAGGTGAGGTAGCAGCTTAATGGCCATGTGTTGACGGATGATTAAAATCCTTGGACTTGGATGGTGGTTTGATGATTGGTGTTTGGATGGTGGTCAGGTGAGTTTTCCACGTAGTGCTAGTGGTAGTAGTACGTGGTGGCCCGTGAATCCGGCGGAAAAGCGATGGAGAGCAAGTTGAGGAAAAGCGGATGGGCGGGACGATGCGGTCAGGCAGGTGGAGACAAGGGTTGGGATTAGCGGTACGTACGTACGTAACCATGCTGCTGCGACTTTGGAGGTGGTGGTGGCCGGAAGATGCACGGTGGAGCGATGCTTTGCTTTTGCTCCTCGGGAATTGTCGAATGAATGCAAGAATGATTAAGTACGTACGTGGGATCGATAAAGGTACTAGTGGTAGCAGTAGAACTGGCTAGAAGGACAAGAAGAAGAATTGGGTCCATCAGGCCAATTCCAGCGCGCGACCCCATTCCATCCGGTCTCGTTCGTTTGGGGTAAAACAGACAGGCCCCACGGCCCAGCGCTCAACGGATTGAACTTATCTTCTCCGTTTTGTGTCTGGTCTGACCAATTTCGAACGCAAACATGCGCTCGGTATAGGTCTAGGCAGACAGCAAACGGACACGCCGCTTGTTCGCATCAGGGCCGCGTGGCAGGGGGGCACCTACCCCCACGGCAGGCCCTCGTGCCTCCCCCATTCACCATCGCCCCTACGGCCGCCAACGAGCGCGACCGGCACTAGATCCACGCGAATGTTTGCCGTCGTTATTGGGAGATGAGGACGCCGCTCCCCTGCCCAATAACTGGCATTTATCCACGGATCGGGTGCCGATCCCGCCGGTCCCGACGAGCGGCCGTGCCCGCTGCGAGGAGATCGAACACCGCCGCCGCCTCCTGCCAGACAACTTGTTCTACGACCCCAGATACGCCGTCGACTTCGCCATGTGGGACACATGGTTTCGGGACGAGGGCGACACACAGCGCGCGTCCTTCTTTGCTGTCACCTCATCGGGGCCGCGGCGGCCACGTACAGAGCGACGCGTGCATGCTCCGAGCCCTCCCCAGGTGTGTGGGTGCACGGCATCACGCTGACGTCGTCGCCTTCATCCTGTCCGTCGCCACCACCACCTCCTCGCATGACAGAGGAGGAGGCCCGACTCCTTCAACGTGTCATGGAAGACTCCATGAACACGCACGATGAGTGCGAATGGGAGGGCCTGGACACCATGATTGCCCTCTCTGCGGCCGGCGACGTGCTCGTGCCGGAGCTGGAGATGAGGGAGGAGGTGATGGAGGAGGTGCTAGAGGAGCAGCCCATCGTCGCGTTTCACCCGGGCCTAATGGGCCAGCGGTGGAGCTGGTCGTGCACGGTCGTGGACATGGCCGACGGTGTGGGGGCCATGAATTGGTGCCCTACGTCGCCGCGGTCACCGGAGCGCGAGACGTCGTCACGGGGTGAGGTGGTGCAGGCACCTCCCACCTTCCAGGAGCCTTCCGCCTTCCACCTTCCAGGGACCGGCCCACATCTGGATGTCGCCGGCCTACATAGACCTCACTGGCGATGAGGACGACAACGGCGACGGGCACGGTAGCAGCGCAGGGGCGGCGCGTTTCTTTTGTTTTTTTGATGTTAATTATGTTTATGTTAAGTATCGTGAAACGGGGCCGTTCTGCGGTTGTGAAGACTGTTTAATTATGTTTGTATGTTTTTATGTTTGCGTTTATTTTAATTTTTTGGCATTTTTTTGAATATTTGTGATTTTTGTGATTTTTTTATATCACGTCCACCCCAGACATGATACGGGGTGCGGCCGCGTGTTGGGCGTACCGACACGGCAACGGTCCCAAACGGACATGGGCGACCCCATTGCCATCCAAACGGACGATAGCAGGTCAAAACGGCCCCAAGCAAACATGGGCGACCCCATTGCCACCCCAAACGAATGATAACAGGTCAAAACGGATGTCTGTTTGGGTCGTGCGCTGCGCTGGAGTTGGCCTCAGTTTAGAAAAGAGAAGAGAAAAGAAAAGGTTGCATGTTTGTTTAGTGTGTGTAGGGCAGACGATGCCAAACTTGTAGTAGGAGCAGTGGAAAAGCAGAGAAGCGGACAAGCGGCAGAGCAGGTGGCAAATCAAGCAAAAGAAAGTGAAACGGAGAAAAAAAGGGGCTCCGACACGGTCGTGGCCGGGGGTCATGTCCCGTGGGTGGCCGCCGTGTGAAACATGCACACGGCCACACACACACGGTGCGTGTGCGTGCAAAAAGAAGTCGACGCCGCAGCTTGTGTCCACGCACGCACGAACACCTGCATGCAAGAAAGGTCAACACCGTGCCGTGCGTGCGTGCCTTTTTACACACCACACGGCTGCCGCTGACCTGATGTCTCACCGTCACATGCGCCGTGCGGCGGGAGCGGAGGCACGAGCGGATGCGGCGAAGGCAGAAGCTGCGTGCGGCGTCGGTGGTGGGGAGGCCCGGCGGGCGGCGCCGACGCCGACCGGCCGCCGAGGATGGCGTGGCGTGGGGGTGGAGTGTGGAGGAGCAGGGAGGGCAGTAGGCAGGTGGTGCGGTGCGTGTTTGACCGACCGGTGATCCGACGGGCGGAGGGACGTACAGTACGCACGGATGATGTACTAGTACTAACCCGGCTGGTTTGAGTTTGACATTTGGAGCCTGGCTGGCCCGGAGGCGTAGCAGTAGGAGTAGTGCCAACCAAGTGAGCAGCCCGCATAGTAAATTGCCTGCCGCGAGGAACCGGAGATGCCAATGCACAGGCAGCTAGGAGTACCAGCTGCTGCATCCCGAGAGAGAGAGAGAGAGAGAAGAACAAGTGAGGGTCAGGGAGGGCGCGGCGGGCGAGGAGGCGAATCCCGAGGTCTAGGCCCAAAGCTACGCCTACCCCAGCCCAACCCCATTCATTTCACTTTCACCCCCACCCCACGCAGGCAAACCCGTTTCACCTCATTCTTTACTCACCGCTTTCCCACATTTGCTGCGACTATTTCTTCCCCTCCGTCTCACGGAACGGACCTGCTCTACTGTACACTACACTGGCGCACCACCTGCCGCCGCCGCCGCCGCCAACTTTCCCTCTCCCGCTCCGCGGCCCGCGGGTAAAATGTCCGCAGACACATTCAAACATGTAAGGCGACCGCCATCCACATCCTCTCTAGGATCTTCTTGCCTTGCAGAAAAGTGGATTTTTGTGTTACCTATTGGATTGGACATGGTCTTCACAAAGATTCTTTTTCTATAACATGTGTGAAGGTATGTATGTTACCGAATTCATTTATATTGTATAATCATAAAATATCCAGTAATACGGAAAAAATGCCGACCAGTTGCTCTTGCAGGGGTGACAGCCGCCAACGCCCCGTTGCTGCAATGGCCTGTAAGCGTACACGTCGGGCCGCCGCAAAGTTCGCTGGTGCGGTGTTGCAGTGCAAGAGACACCGCTTGAAGGCCCGTCGGTGGCCGATGATGCGATCACGGCTCTCGACGGTGCTTTCCTTCGGGTACATCTCTGTTGCTGCAAGGTTGCACGAGTTGCGCTGGGGGACGGCGCCAGTGGTGTGAGATCATAGGTTTCGCCACAACTATCACCGACACAAAACGGAAAACCACAACATTTTCCATGTTGCGACCGGCGACCGCAACATCGTCCATGTTGTGAAAATCCGACGATCGACTACTTAGGACAAACACAACAACTCACGCCCCGATCGGTATTTGCCGATGAGAGAAACTTGAACAAGCACTAGACTCACGATGACAGGTCTCCTCTCCCCGCTGATCCCAATTATTGCGAGCGGCCACGCAAGCTGGTAGGGGACGTGCTGCAAGCAGTTGATGGTCCATACACACACACATATACAACATGCTCAACGTACGTACGTAGCGGCCCATATAAAAAAGCCGGGATTTCCGGTGGATGATGCCAGTTGAGTTGCCAGCCCCACTAGACGTTGCCGTCCATGCCACGAGCTCTTCTCATCTCCTCTCTTCTCTCCCATCGCATGCCCAATCATTCCTACGCACGCCGGCCGGATCCATGGATCCAAACCCCCAGCAACCTTCCAAACACCCCCAACTAAAAACGTACCGGCGCCACTATACCACGTGACAGCGAAACAAGCTGATCGATCCGTCCGTCCAGCGGTCGCCTGCCTGCCCTGCCCCGCCCGCCGCTCATCGGTCGCCGGCCATGTCCGTCGTCGCGACGCCTCCGGTGGCTTCCATTGAGGCCAGTAGGCCACGGCCAGTGTGCCCCGCACGCCCATTGACCGTCGACCGGCTCGTGTGCCTGCGTGCGTGCATGCATGCGTATCGCCCCTCTCCGGTCCGATCGCCGGCCGGCCGGCCCCCACGCCGTCGATCGTCTCGCTTTCTCGGCGTCGGTCCGGTCGGGTGCCGATTAGACCCACGCAAACATCCACGGCACCCAAATCCAGTTACATCTCTTTTCAGAAGAAAAAAAGACTCATGTCTACTGTACACAGTTCATTCGAAGTATAGAGCACTTCAAACATAATAAAAATTACATCGAGGTCCTAGACCACCGAACAACCACTACTACCGTCAGAAGGAGCCGTCAATATAACTTTGTCGATGACAACTAAAAAATCTTCATGCACGCGTCCCTAAGAACCAGTGCCCCGGATCCACCCCATCCCAGTTCAATCCCTAGAATCGGCGAACCTGACATCAAATCCCGTCGTCCCGTGAAACACGAACGAGAAACGCTAATCTCGCTGCCCCGAAGAACTAGCAGGAATCTACGTTAGAGCTTCATCTAATCGGTTCCGGCGGACGAAATTGATGAGGACCGAAGCCCGGAAGACTGACTCGAAGAAGAAGTGCCGACATCCGCCGAGCACCGCTCCTCCGAGGACTATCTACTAGCCGGAGCCGAGGCACCAAGATTCGCCTCCCTGATACTGACCGCCAGAGCAGCAGGCAAAGGGGCAGAGAATCCATGGTCTCGTCGACGGATATTGAGGGGAGGAAGCCTTTGCCCTAGTCACCCTGCGAGAGGGGAAAGACATACCTGTTTAAGTTGGGGACTCCGAAATCCCACTACATATATGTAGCGTATCGCTCGTAACATTACAAATCAAATTGTCAGGGGGTATCTTCGACGTAGTTACACGAGACCGCGCCTCAGGAATCTCGACAAAGGTTGTGAGTTCGTCATCGCAACTCTCGTGGAGAAGCTCCGTTGGAGAAGAGTGGAACTAGAAAAGAATATCCATGTCAGGCCATGTAAGGCCAATAGTTGATGTACCTGTGGATCCAGACAAAACTCCAAACATGCAAGAATCTACCTTGAAGCATGGTTTATACTAGTTATTGCTTCTACCCTATAACTTATAATGAAGAAATAACTTCTGAGAACAGGCTTGCTAGCTTTTGTTGTTGGCGTGGATTATCTTGTTAGCTTCGGCTTGGCCGAGGGGGAATATGTCAAGTATCTGCCTGACATCATGTTTTCTTATGTTTATTTTGGATACACAATGCAGGTAGTCATTTCCCATTTCAATTGGAAAATGCAGTCGGGTTTTTGGGTACTACAAGTGGTAAATGGTTGGTAACTCATATTACAATGGGAACCTTTGCACAGAGTTTCATTATTATTAATGGGCGGCTCTGTGTGCCCATTCTGAAAATCCTACCAATCACTTATTTGCTCTAAAATAACTATGACCCTCGCGCGGGTGACTCCGTTCTGTTGTGGATGGATGTACTAACTGGTATGAAAAATTGAATAAGAGATTAGACCTTTAGAAGGTTGATCCACACTTTTTCGAACCGAAGGAGCTAGTTACTTCGGACTCATTGACTTATAGAGGATCATCTCGTGAGCTAACCACGCAAGCATACCAGGGACACTACCGCAATCTAGGTAGGCAGCCACACCAATATTACCAGAAAGGCAATGTCCTTGCTTGTGAATGCTCAAACAAAAGGTTGTAGAAGAAGACACGAAACCATTATCAACTCCCACGAAGAAGGCGTGTTGATAAACGGCAAGAAGACCCAAAGTCATCGTCTATGAAGGCCATCGAGAGTGAAACCTCCCAAGTTCGTCGATAAGAGACCTGTATTGAAGACAACATCACCATCGCCATTACAATGATTCGTCACACGACACCAAATTCCAGCCAAAAAAAGCCTTCTACACCCAAGACGAGAGATGAGAAACCCCACCCCTCCGCCCCGTATCATCGGGGCGGCGACCAGAGAAGGGAAGAGAGCGGAGCATGGATCGCAACTGGAGAGCGATCAGTTAGGGTTTCACCCTTTTCTTTTCCTCCACGGAGCAAAAAATAATACTTACACTACACAAATGTAATAATGAAGCCGTGATTATAGTTACTACACAAAAGAGGAGGAAGGTGTTCAAAAGAGGAGTAACAAATTAGTACCAATAAAGAAAGCTGAGAGCAGAGCAGAGGTTTCCCGTAATAATTGGCCAACCCCTCCCACCCCCTATCACATGAGGAGCAGCACTAAATTACTCCATCATGGAAGCCGAAGTTCGCCCGTAGGCCAGCCGAGCCACCGTACCCGCCTCCCCCCCCCCCCCCCCCCCCCCCCCCATAACATTCCTCCCAAACACCCACACCCCCCC
>NW_024118646.1:0-18456 GCF_003073215.2 Triticum urartu
ATTTCATATATCAATAACTAACATTTGTTCATTGCAATGCATGCAACAGGTTTGAATGGCAAGGGAAACCATCCTCATCAGCAATGAAGAGAGTGATCACCGGACCACCTCAGATGATGCTTCAAATGGCACTTCACGTGGGAGTGACGGCTATAGTGGTGATGACGACACCTCTAGCGACCATGACACTAATGATAGTTCTGATGGAGATGGAGATGTGGACCACGATCCTATCTTGGCACTACGGGGTAAAGTTCTATTTGGCTGGTCAGATATTAAATGAACCGTGAAATATCGAAAGTTGATGTTTGAGTGACACTTGATTACCACACATTACTCTGTTTGGGTTCTAAATGACCTTCCAAATCAACATTGACTGAACTAGAGCTTACATAGAGCAGTGTTTAGTTGTTAGTTTAAATAAATCAAATATTCAATTTGCCCTTGTTTCTACGAGATATTGCTGGGTGGATGTGATTGGGTTATATATATCCTTCATTTCTTGATCATTGGAGTAGGCATTGATCATTAACCCAGTGCTGATGTTCTAGATCTTACATATGAAATTATTTACTACGCTGTCATCTTAATTTTTTTTATACAGGTCCGGGATACCATGTGAGAAAAGGAATACTATGTCAGCACCATCACTCGCTCGGCAGTCATCAGAGGGAAGAGCAAGATGGTAAACACTTGGACTTTTCTTTTTGCAAATCATACTTCACTAGTGAAAATGCCATCATGTAGACACAGAGAGGAGCACGGGCGTGGTTGTGCAAATCATTCTTACTTATTTTGTGCAAATTATACTTCATTTTTATGTAACATTATTTATTTCCCTGTGCAATCAGTGATTCTCAAAAGAGTACAGTCAGGCCTACCTCAAAGATTATCTGCGAAAGCCCATGGTTGTGTGTGTCACCAGCGAACATTTTGAAGGTAATAAAAAGGTCTTGTTCAAGATGGGCAAGAAGGACGGGCGAGCGATCATGACGAAGAACTGGAGAGAAGTCGTTGAGGGCACCAGAATGAAAAAAGATCAAATGGCTATCTTCAGGTTCATGGAAAGGAGTGGAGGTGGGCTTAGGGTGAACATGGTTAGTGGCATGAGGATTCGTTGACCCGCCGCAGTAGTTTGACGCTAGTTTTATAATCTGTATGTACTAGCCAGTAACTGCAAGTTGGTAGTATCAGCTTTAGGGTCCAGTAAGTGCAACTTAGTAGTAATTGGTACTTGGTAGTAATTGGTACTTGGTAGTAATTGGTACTTGGTAGTAACTGGTACTTTGGTGGTATAACTTTTGGGTCCGACTAGATACGAAGATCGTCCAGTAAGTGGAAGTAAGTGGAACTTGGCACTAACTTGGTGGTAGTATGAACCCTATGTGGCGTAATGTACTTGCTATGCAAGTCTATATATATAACGCACCCTGGTACCCTCCTTGATATAATTACATTTATGGACTGCAATTATATTTCCTTTTTTGCCACAGTGATGCTAGTATTTTTAGAATCAAATCTAACCGGGTTTCAAATGGATTAGACACTACTTTCATTTTTGAACGAGGTTTGTGTGTTGGCTAGTACGAGTTATTTTGAAAATGCGGTATGTATGTGTGTCGCACAAAAAAATAAAATGCCAAAAAAAGAGCGAGACCTATTTCTGTTACTTTCGAGATGGCATGCTATTTTCAAAATGATGTTTTTTTTAATTTGAAAAACAGTATATACTAAAAAACATGCTATCTTTTGAAAAGCGTAATTAAAAATATGTTGTTTTCAAAATCAGCACGCTGCTTTCAGAACAGCATATTTTAAAAAGTATGTATTTTTTGAAATCAGTTTAAAAACAGCGTTATATTTTAAAAACAGCATTATATTTTTTAAAACAGCGTTGTATTTTTAGAATGAGGCTGTTATTTTGAAATCAGCATGCTATTTTTAAAAACAGCATATTCAAAAGAACATGCTATTTTTGAAATCAGCATGCTATTTTTGAAATCAGCATGCTATTTTTTTTAAATCAGCATGCTATTTTTGAAATCAGCATGCTATTTTTTTTAAATCAGCATGCTATTTTTGAAATCAGCATGCTATTTTAATAGTAGCATATTGAAAGCATTATATTTTTAAAATAAGCATGCTATTCTTAAAAATATCATGCTGATTTCAAAAACAGCATGCTATTTTAAAAGTAGCATATTGAAAAGAGCATTATATTTTTAAAAGTACCATGCTATTTTTAAAATTAGCATGCTATTTTTGAAATTAGCATGTTATTTTAAAAGTAGCATAATTTTAAAATCAGCATGCTATTTTTAAAATCAGCATGATATTTTTAAATCGGCATATTCATTATATTTTATTTTCAATTGAACATGTTTTTTTCAAACGAGCATGCTATTTTTAAAATAGCTGTATGCTTATTTTCTATTTGAAAATAAATGATTTTCAATGTTATTTGAAAATGAGGTTTCTATTAACGTTCTATTTTCTTATATATATATATATATATAAAATTTCGGTTTCTATTTTATATTTCAAGTATGAAATTTAACTACACTTTAAACAAATTTCAGCAATATATTATGTAAAAAATAAAAAAATAGAAAACCAACTGCACTAAAAATGCATTGTTTCATCGATGTTGATAAATCATAACTAGTCTACCATGTCGACCCATCCATAATAAAATGAGGGTGTACCAATCAAAAGAGGAATTCAGAAAAATAGTGGCAGTCCATCAAATAGGTCTAATACATGAGAAACAAGGTGGATCACGGCATGGAAAACTGTCTACTTTAGTTTGTTCTCAATTTTTTGACCCCTGAAATCCTTTTGTTTTCTCTGCTTGACCCTGTGCATCTAAATATCTTGTCTCGGCTTCACTTTAGCTTTCCTGCATGAAACAACGTTTGTTAATAGGATAGCAAAGAAGATTTGAGCATGTACAGTACACTATAACAGAAAAAACACTAACTTCACTGATTTTCTCTTCATAGCTACAGAAGCTAACTTGACAGCTCTTATTCGCTCAGCCTGTGGTACATTCCTATCAGGCCTTTTTGTCTTCATCACCCCTTTGGCCTGTTCTTTACCGCCCTTACTATAGTCTTTCCTGGAAAAGTTAAGAAACGTCAACACAGTACTAGCAAATACCCGACTTCTAGAGCGGATATGTAAGTACAGACACTAACTTCACTGGTTTTCCTCGCGCACCCTTGTCATCGTTCTTTTTCGTCCTCCCAGCATTGACATTTGGAGCGCCCTTGTGTTTCCCACAAAAAATGAAATAGATGAATCTGCAGCCAGCATTCGAAAACATGTTTAAGTATGCACAATTGTGCTAATGCCCACTTGTTTGGTTTTGCGTAATCCTCTTCTGCAACCTCCAATGGTCTCTTTCTAGCCCTCCTCAGCCCACCATCTTCTGCATCTGAATCTTCCTCTTCTTCCTCATCTGAATCTCCCTCTTCTGCATCCTCTTCTTCTGCATCTGAATCTCCCTCTTCTTCTGCATCTGAATCTTCCTCTTCTTCTGTACCTGAATCTTCCTCTTCTTCTGTACCTGAATCTTCCTCTTCTTCTGTACTTGAATCTTCCTCTTCTTCTGTATCTGCCTCTGTCTCTTCTTCCGTATCTGCCTCTGTCTCTTCTTCTGTATCTGACTCTGTCTCTTCTTTTTGCTTCTTCCTCCTTGTGCTATTTGATTTCCCCGATTTTTTCCTGCGTAAATTGAAGAAAAACATGTGAACACTCTCCGGGAGAACATATTAACAATGTAAGCATGTATGGAAATGAACAATGAGATAAACATGTGCACTAACTTTGTTGCTTTTTTTGAATCTTCCTCTTCTTCTATATTTGAATCTGTGTCTTCTTTTGTCTCTGAGTCTTTGTCTTTTCGCTTCTTCCTCCTTGTGACCTTTGATTTTCCCGATTTGTTCCTGGGTAAATTGAAGAAAAAGAGAGAACATATTAACATTGTAAGCATGTATGGAAATGAACAATGAGATAAACATGTACACTAACTTCGTTGCTTTTTTCCCTCTCATCCGCTCGCGCCTAGATTTAATCGTCTTGTTCGATTCTTCGGTAGTTGGTCTCCCTTTTAGAACTATTTTGATTGGATTTTCCACGTCATCAGTGCAGCATTCGCGAGTAGCAGAGAAGTATGCCGGCAAAGGAACAAACGATTTATGGCCTTCATCCAAATCAGTTTTTTCTCCATCAACCAATATACTCCGGAGGAACTCCATCACCTGTTCTAACTGTGAATCGCTAGCTGCGGCTGTGAATAAAGCGTCACTAGCCATGTTGCGTAGTTGATGATACTTATTCATGTGATCAGGCCATACATGAGTATTCGCAGTCCTCGAAGAAGGGAACGCTGGCTTGGCCTACATTGTCCATCTTTTCTTGACAAATTTTTTTGGAAATGTGCGTACACCAAGATGATCCAGAACGCAGAATATATGTGCGCATGGGTAATCCTGACTTTCCAACTTTTTACATTTACAAGCTGCATCATCCAGTCTTGCTCCTGTAAACAGACAAGTCACGTGATATATAAAATTCAAAGGCTTAGCATCCATGCCTTGTGCATCCAACTTTTTTGCCTCCAACTCCTCACTGTCCTTACCTTCCAAGTGATTGGGATCCTTAGCATCCAGGTTTTTGGCATGCAAGTCCACACCATCCTTGCCTTCCAAGTCATTGGGATCCTCAGTATCCAAGTTTTTTGCATGCAAGTCCTCAGCATCCTTACCTTCCAAGTCATTGGGATCCTCGGCATCCAAGTTTTTTGCATGCAAGTCCTCAGCATCCTTACCTTTCAAGTCATTGGGATCCTCGGCATCCAATTTTTTTGCATGCAAGTCCTCAACATACTTACCTTCCTTACCTTGCAATTCTCTAGCATCCCTGCCATATGGGACTTTATCATATGGGGCTTTGCGCAAAACTCCAAACACTACCAAACCATCACATGCTACCCGGTCCATGACTTGCCAATTTGTCCCTTCGACAATCTGACGCTTTACCTTTGGAAACATCACAGTTGTATAAATATAAGAGGCAGCAATCTCCAGAGGGTGTGCATTCAGCTTAGTGAAGGGTATCGTATGTGTTGCTACTGCGTCTAATGCTGCTTCAGTCTTACGCATTATGGATACACAGTGCTCAACATGCTGCAACAAATCAACAAGCTGCATCTTCCTGTTCAGGTGCACATGAAGCCTTGAGTTGAGAGACTCACTCCTCTGATTACTCATCATGCCTAGGAAATATCTACCCTTTGTGTACGCAGCAGCACATTTGTGTCGCAGCTCGTACATCCTGTTAACCAATGACGACCTCTTGCCCGTTGGTTTTATTTTGAATCGAACCTTATAAGCCTCCCATCTTTTCTCAAACTCATCAACATCCCAACGACAGTAAATGAATTCCCTAAATTGCTCCAGCTTTTCCTCGCGGAGGTGCATCACCATATTCTCCTCGATATGCCACGTGCACAAACGATGATCTGTTTCGGTCCAGACAGTAGCTATTGCTTTAGCCATTGCACCGTCCCCATCGGTGATTGCTGAAATTGGGGCCGTCTGGGACATTGCCTCCAAAAATACATGAAGAAGCCACTGGTATGATGCAACTGTCTCGTCTGACACTAGACCGACTCCAAACAGAACTGTGCTGCGGTGATGGTTCGGGCCAACAAATGGAACAAACGGAAGTCTATACTTGTTAGACGATATGTACTGTCGAACACCACGACACCACCAAAGGCAACATAGTCAATGCGGGATTGTGAGTCAGCCCAGAATATGTTCCTCAAATGGCCGTCGCTGTCTTTTGTGTATTTGAAAAAGAATTTCGGGTCTGCTTTTTTCTGTGCAATCATATAGGTGAGCAAATATCTAGCGTCACTGCCTTCTATCTTGCGCTTCTTCTGGACTGAAACATGGTTGTATAGATCTCGATCTATAAATCCAAGCTTGTCGGGACCTCCGGCATTCTTCTCCATTACATTCATAATCTGATGTGTTCGAAGTCCACCGACAGCATACTCGATGACATCGGCCTTTTGTGCGTCAGTCATTCTACGATGAGCCGACAAGTACGGAGTCAGGTCAGCAGGGACAAACAGATGGTTATGCTTGTCCACAAAATTCTTGACGAACCAGAGGCCACTGCTATCTTGTAGCTCAACCTGAAAAAGAGTGGGACACCCACACCGAGAAAGACCCCTCGGTGTTCTTTTTCTTTCAGTTCTATTAAGGGCCCGCCATCCTTGTTTGCAGCACTTGTATGTCCTTATGTATGCATTTTGTTTCGGACCCGGACCCCTGTACTTCAGATCATCCTTTCTAACACCAAATCCTTTTTTTCTCGCATAGCCTACGTAGAACATGTAGGCTTCTTCCTCAGTCCTGAACATCTTCTTCACAATCTCTAAGTATTCCATACACTCATTCAAGTCTGAACCAGCCATGCCTTTATTATCAATTCCTTTACCTTGTATGTGTATATCATCCATGTCTATGTCATCCTTGCCTGCATCCTCATTATCCTTATCATCCATGCACATACCATCCATTCCTTTGGGGTCTATGCCTTTGCCTTTGTTGCCTCTATGACCCATGTCCTTGTCGTCCTTGCCTGTATCACCCAAGTTTTTGCCATCGTTGCCTTTATCATCTATGTCGTTATGCTGCCAGCGGAAACAGATAGTCAATGTTACGGATGGATAGCATACGTTACCGAAATTATGCAGTACTCTGCTTAAATAATTGATTTAATTTTTCATAACGGATTCATGCACCTAACTCAGTCCTTCAAAAGCTGTAAGTAAATATGCCCTGACTAAATCCAGAAATTTGTAATTGATTGTACTAGCTCTAACTGATGATCTCCTAACTAAATCCAAAGTCCACGAGTCCTTCAAATGCCTTGATAGATCCACCCTGATAGATCAATTATCTCCAAACTCCATTCAAAATTATATCCTAACTAAATCCTAATTATCTCGTAACAAAATCCAAAAGTATGTCCTAACTAAATCCAAATTATCTCCTAACTAAATCCAAAATAAGTCCAAACTCCATACAAAATAATTATCTCCTAACTAAATCCAAAATATCTCGAAACTCAATTCAAAAGTATCTCCTAAGTAAATCCAAAATAACTTTCTTTGAATCCAAATCTGCTGACAACTTTCTCATGCCACATAATCCTAACTAAGTCCTTCAATATGTCGTAGCTACATCCGACTTACACTTCCTTTCAATCGTAATATCATCACAACTTTATGAGAAGATAAACCCTAATCCTCAGATGACATATCCTAAACCCTAACCAAATCCGACCAAAATCTCCTCACAACTTTCTGAAACGATAAACCCTAAACCTCACATGACATATCCTAAACCCGAATCAAATCCGACCCCTATTGGTTCTATATGCATAAGGGACCAGAAAAGATTTGAGATGGCTAGGCACTTACAGCGAAGATCCGGTGTGAAAAAGTTGATGCACGTCGATGAGGATGATGTGGCCTCTCGGGTCGGGGAAGGTGGCGTCCTCTCGGGGAAGGATCTGGCGCCGCGACCCGACTGGGGTGGCTTGCGATGGAGGGAGTGAGGGGGAGTAGGAGCAGGAGGGGTAGACACGGCGAGTGCGATCGGCGGCGATCGAGGGCACCGGGCGATCTGCCGCGATCGAGGGCGCCGGAGGCGATCAGCGGCGATCGAGGGCGCCCGAGGTTAGGGCTCGAGAGGAGGAGAGAGGACGAACCGCTCGAACCGAAATTCAAAAGAGTACGCACGATGATGGGACCTCTATAATGAAGTGCTTTATTAATGTAATTAATTTAATCTAAAAATTTAGGACGATAATACCTCTGGACCAAATTGGGCCGATTAAAGGTAAAAAAAATTAGGTCGAAAATACCTTTGGCCTTAAAAAGGCCCAATTATTCTCATCTGTTAGATCGACCATATAATACATGTGCTCTGGTGTATTATAATGCACAGTAAAATTTCCCGTTATTAAACATTGGAAAGAAAATATATGTGGAGTACTACGAAAATGAGCACATGCTTCATGTTGATTCCGAGAGTAAAAATGTTATGATGGAGACATCTTGCCTGATAAGGGCACTTAATTAATTCTGTGTACGTAGCACATGCATTGCAACGGTCACAGATGCGAGCTACGTACTCATTGCGTGTACATTTGGATCGAGGCAACTTTGTGTTGTAGAAAAACACATGCTTAATTAGGTGTCCATACATATATGTTTATGATGAGAGACTTGTCCGTTTTTTTTGACAAACTTTGAGGACAAAGTGTTCCTACATTTCATATAGGTAGGGGAATTGGCCTGACTTACGATGGAAATTAGACCAAAAAAAGGTACAAACTAAACACTTAAAAATACAAACTAGAGCTTGGGGACAGGATTCTAGACTAGGTGAAGAAGAATAGGAATACCACAGAACGTTGTCTAAGTCTGATATCAGAGCGCCGATCCCAACATCTTTCGACGAGTCTCATATTCAACAACAGCAATCTCCACCACCTCGGGAAAGCTCATGCAATGAGATGATCATCGCCGTCTCGCTTTCCGAGCACACCAAATTGTCCTCATCCTGTGCTGTGAAAGGTACTACCCACCCAAATGCAAGAAAACTGAATTCCCATGCATGTCTATATGACCAGATAATAAGATCTCCATGGTAGCTTCCTCTCCTCATAATAAACTAATTGAAGATAGGAAGGCACATCTCAATCTCGCTGAACACAACGAAATAGGTACCTCTCAGAGCATACAGCTCCTGCACCAGCAAGGCTGGTCGACATCCTAGGGATTTAGGTGAGGTCGATACTAAAGACACCTTTAAACTGGAGCTGCGAACTCACCATCAGGGCATGAGAATGCTCTCGCGCAGAGCAATAGCGCCCAATTGCAAGTTTAAACGTATACATGACAGCTAGTTGCATGCATGTGTAATGTGCTACATTTATACATATACCAGGGTTTCAACTTTCAAATGAACATATAGGGTATGTTTGGTTTCAGTCATGAAGTAGAATATATCTATACCTATACCCTTACTAATAAAGGGGCTATTGCTTCTTACCACCGTAATTTCGTCTGTTTTTTGGTCTATTGTTTCTCCAATTTTTTCATCCGTTCACCCATATTATTATTATTTTTGTTTTTTTCACTATATGAGGTGGTTTTTTAGTAAAATTCGAGATGGTACTAATTACGTAAAGATGTTTGGTATGCTTCGTGGTCCTCTCGCGTCGGCAACCATGGAGGAAAAGGCCCAAAGGAAAAGACTTGAGTTGGGCCTGGCTCCGGAACTTCGCGTTTATTTTTATGAGCAGCGAAAAATATTTCACTCGTGCAGGGAGCCAGGGATCGAACTCCCGACCTCAACTCTAGCCCCCAATGATGCAACCACCTGACCACACTTATTCCTATGAAAAATAATGGGTTTGCTGCACAAATAAAATTGTCCCACCTCGCCTTTTCCAATCAGCATAAATCACTTTATATACGCCTTCGAGTTTCGGGAAATAAGAGGATTTCAGCCGACGTGCAAATAAATAAGGAAGGAAAGGAATTGACTTCCTTGTGACAAGAGAAAATAAGGAAAGAAAAATGAATTCTTTGTGGCGGAGAAAGTAAGGAATGGAATAAAAAGATTTCAGCTGATGTTCAAAGAAATAAGGAAGGAAAGCAATATGTAAGGAAGGAAGAAAATAAGGAAGGAGTAATAGTATTCAACGTGGCTGTTGCGGATGAGACTTGCCTGCTCCCCCGGCGTGTGCCCATCCGTGCGGCCCGGCCCCACCCCTTAAAATCAGGGGGGAGACGATTAGATTAGAAAGAAAAGAAAAAAAAAAGACAACCGTAGGATGAAGTGGGAGCACGGATGGGAGCATGGGGAGGGAGCAGGCAAGCCAAGGAAAGGAATAGCGGATTTCAGCCGACATGCCAAAACATAAGGAAGGAAAGGAACATATACGGAAGGAAAAAAATAATGAAGGCGCAATTCATGCATTATATCCGCTCACTATAAACGCATTATATGGAAGACATTGCACATTGGTGGTTAGAGCGATTGCATAGTTTCAAGGGGTGATTGAAGGGTTTTTTCTACATCAGGGAGGATTGAAGGTTGCTTTAGCCAATTGAGATAAAAAAAATGTTCACACGTAAAAACAAAGAGAAAAAATTTGTCTACCCATTAATGAAGCACGACCGGCAAGTCGGACAATGCATGCATCTACCCATTAATGAAGCACGACCGGCAAGTCAGACAATGCATACTATTATTAGACCTTGTGCAAAGATGATCGGCTTGAAAAAATTCCTCTTCTTCTTTTTAGAACGAAGGCTCGAGAGAGAGCCCGGCTTTGAATTAACAAAGCCATCAACCGGCCAGGAGTTACATCGGACAACCATTTACAAGAGGAAAAAAGAAAAACACGGCAGATACGTGGTGCTACTAGACAACTTGCAAACCTCAACAACACCAAACACTACAACATAATGTACAACAAAGCTTTGCTTGATGTCGATGATGTCCCCAGCCGCAGAATGAGCACCATAGGTGGAGCGGAAGCACTAACAAGATGAGACCCGTCATAGGCAGGGAGCATGCCCTCATCTGCACCAGGGGGTGGTGAGCTGCAACAACCTACCCAAAACCATCTCCGAAGAGGACCCCTGCCCCTCGTCCTGGCTCGAAGGACGTCATACCATCGGAAGATGGGGAAGCTTACCCTAGAGCCAGATAAGATGGCAGCCACGAACAACCTTGAGAGATACTCAGCCCCGCCCCCAGCTGAGTCGAGCTCTCCTTGGAAGATCCTCGCCCACACGCATAGAGCCACACACGAAGGGATGAAGCTATCAAGATCGAAGGTGCTGAGGAAGGAAGCGCAGAACGATAAAATCGGACCACATGACCGTCGATCCCCCAATCCCCAAATCAGAACGCCCTCGCATCTCTCGAACCACCAGAGCGGCACCTCCAGGAAGGTGACGGCGGAGAGCGCCGCTGCCGCCCCATCCAAAAGGATGAGGTTTTCACCCGGGGCGAGAGGGGGGAGAGGGCAACAGAACCTCGATGGAGCCTCCAGGGAGGGGCACGGCAACAGTTGATGTCGTCACCGTCATGGCCGGGCCACACCGGCCAAGGATTTCTCCCGGACTGCCGCCACTCCCGCACCCCAAACGCACCAGATCCGGCGACTAGGGACCGCCAAGGACCAGAAACGCCAGGGTGGAAGGAGCTATGAGAGGGGGAGGGAAAGACCTGCAGATCTGGCGCCGTCCGCCGGGGGGAAGGCCGCACGCGAAGACCAGCCACCAAACGACCACCGCCACCACGCAGCCCGCGCGACCGAGGGGCGGAGCAGCACCCGCGACCACTGCTCGCCAGAGAGCCATCCGTCGCCTCTCCTTCAAGTTAGACATATTTGACCATATTTATTGTGTTTTTTCAAACCATAGTGATTGCCTGATTGGATTAGGAGTGCCGATGGAGTGAGATGAACTTTTATCCTGTTGCAACGCACGGGTCATTTTTCTATAATGGTAAACTTAAAGCGAGATAGATGAATCGCGCGCTCATGCCGAAGCCACTGTTGCCAAAGAAATGGGGTTGATGGAGGCTCTCATGCACGACGCAATTACGTCTGAATTAGTAGAATTAAGAGGACAACGACGTGGTCGCGAGATGCCTGTAGGTGGAATATTTCAAAAAAAAATCCATGATGTGCACAAACGTTGTTGTCCTTTAGCACCAAGAGATGAACATGGCATGTCATGTTTACTATGTGGTCAAAATTGTTGAATGTTGCATTTGTTTTCTATGTGATAAAGAGTTTGTCACATCTTTAATTGTGTGCACAAGAAGATGAACTTGAAGATGTGGATCAAAGGAATTCCAGTATTCTTTCTGCTATATAGATGAGAGGCCTAAATCATAAATTCTAGCATCAAGTAGGATGAGTATGCTATTGTCGTGTAGTGCATGCCACGTGGCTGGCAAATGGTGCACACAAAACATAAGGAGATGACGCGGTCCAAGAATTCAGAGGCGTTCCAATGACATTCAAGCGGCGTCTCGAAGCGAGACCTAGACGTGGGTTCATAGATGGAGGCGCCAAGGAGCCAAGCTGTCGAGACATCGAAGAATGATGATGCCGAGGACGGCTATCTTGGTGTGCATTACTGACCATCCCCTATTCAGTTGCACCACGTTCTCGACCAAGAGAGGCCCCAGAAAGCATGGTGAGCAATAACTAGATGAGTAATGGTCATCTTGTCCTTTCCTTTCTTATTCATTGCAACAAATGAATTCTTTTGATAATGGTTCTGTTGTATTATTTGGGCATGTCCTAAACACAAGCACTTCCCTTACACTCTTTGGCGAGAGTCGACCTACACGTCTCTTCCCGTTCACTACTCTAAAAAGTACTTTCTTTCAAATGCATCTCCCTCATGAGTAAATGCCGTCGTCGGCCGCCATTCTCGACTGACACCGTCCGTTCGCCACGCCACTCTCCAGCAACGTAAATCGGTCCTTTTCTCTTCTGGTGAATCCCCACACATTCTCTGGACCCCGCCTAGCTTGAGGGTAACCTTATCCACTCGGATTTCTACCGTGTTGTCTCCATGAGTGTAAATATGTCATTTTCTCCAAGGGTGAATCCCTATACCATCCCTGTAACACGGTCTTGAGGTTAACTTTATCAACTCGGGCTTCTAGCGCATTGTCTCTTTGGATGCCGGCATGCCTTCCCTAGCTGGACTTTTTTTTACTCCCGTTGCAATGCACGGGCATAATAACTATAAAGTATTTTTTTACTCCCGTTGCAACACACGGGCATTTTTGCTAGTATTTACTATATCTGGGGTGGTATTAATCTATTACCAACTAATCTATTATTATGCCCATCCGTCGTCAAAAGCCTTAATTCGCATACTTTCAAAAAGGCCCGTTCAGCCTATGGGCCTTGTCAGGCGTATCAACCGAGCCGAGATAAAAATGAGTCTAGACTAGGACTCTTCTTCACCTCATCCTCCAGACTAGGATAGGAATCCTCCTCCGCATCTGATGGCAACTCCTCGGCCCCTCCTCCTATAAGACTATACTCCACCGGATGGCGTGTTTCAATTGCGTCGAATCGAAGGCGGGGAAGATGCGTCGTGGCGCTCTTTGTGCTGGATGTCTCTGGTCGAAATCATAGGCTGACAGGACGAGTTCATGGCATACGAGCTTCATGGCAAGGTGGCGGCGCTTCGGGTTGCCGTTGGCCACGTGCTTGATAGACGCCAGCGATGGGGCGTTCTATGGCCTGCTTGTGTGAGAGGGCTAGAGGGCGGGAGAGGAACAACGGCGAGCAACCGACAGAGAACGAGGGCATGTTAGACTCCAAGTCATATACGATTGTAATTTCAATATATTGTACATACCCTGTATATGTATTTAACCTATGCTATATAATGAGAACCAACACACCCCTATGGGCTGTGCGATCCCCAACCTATCAGTCTCTAGTTTTACATGGTATCAGACTAGTTCGTTCCGATGTCTTCCGCTGCCTCCTCGTCCTCCACCGCCGCGAACACCGGCGGGATCTTCTCTCCTACCCTGGCTGCCCTCCTCTCTGGTCATGGCAACGCCATGGTAGTGAGCACAACTGCTGGTTCCTCCACGGCTGGCACCACCCTTGGCTCCTTCATGGCCCGGGTACTGCCTCCCGCTCCTCCAACGACTCCTGCAGCCCCCCCGGGTCGGCCTGCTCCTGTCCGGCCGCCCGCCCGACGGTACACAGCACATGGTCCCCAACCAAACGCACACAATTTGGGTGCAGCGGGATCAAGCGATCCTTTCGGCAATTCAGTCGTCGCTAACCGAAGGGGTGGCTGGCATGATTCTGTTCGCCACTACCTCCGAGGACGCCTGGACAACTCTCGAGAGTAGCTTTTCCTCTCAATCCACGGCGCGCTCCATGTCCCTTCGTCGGCAACTTCAAGACATCAAGAAACATGACCTCTCGGCTACGGTCTACTTCAACAAAGTAAAGAACCTTGCGGACACCTTAGCTGCCATCGAGAAACCTCTCTCCGATGAGGAGTTCACCGGCTTTATTCTTGATGGACTCGATGGTGACTATGATTCTCTAGTCGAGGTGGTCCAAGGCCGTGATACTCCGATGCCCCCACGGGACCTCTATGCTCGACTCCTTCAGACTGAACAACGCATTGAGTCTCGTCGGTCGGCTGAAATTCATGGTGGATTCCCTTCGGCAAACACCGTGACTCGTGGTGGTTCGCGGCCGCCATACCATTCTGGTGGTTCATCTGGCGGCAAGGCAATTCTCCCCTCGCCAACACAGCAGCAAAATTACAACAACAAACGTGCGGGTGGAGGATCGTCATCCGCTGATGGTTCATCATGTCCTACATGTGGTCGTCCTAATGGTGGTCGCCCCACGTGCCAGCTTTGCGGATTACAGGGGCATGTTGCATCTCGCTGCCACAAACGCTTTAAGCGTGATTTTCTGGGGATCGGCAACGACGGCCGTAATAATGAGAAGCAGGCCACCATGGCCACTCAAGGTCCTATTGGCTCGGGTGGTTCTGTTCACGGGCACACTCCGTCTTATCCCATTGATGCGAGCTGGTACATGGATATAACAGCTACCGATCACATGATCAATGAGATGGATAAGCTACACTCGAGCCAACCCTACCTCAGCCACGACAAGGTTCACACTGCAAACAGGTCAGGTATGCACATTACACATATTGGTCAATCTTCTCTTCCAACTAGTACATTTAGGGAGCTTCAACTTCAAAATGTTCTTCATGTTCCTGATGTTACACATAATCTCCTATCTGTTCCTAGACTTACTCATGACAATGATTTTTTTGTTGAATTTCACCTTTTTGATGTCTTTGTTAAGGATCACGCAACGAGGGACGTTCTTCTTAGAGGTCACTTCAACCATGGTCTCTATCCGCTTGATGATCCTTCAGGTTTCAGCGTCTTTAGCAGTGTTCGTGTCAAGCCGTCTCAGTGGCACTCGCGTCTTGGTCATCCAGCTACTCCCGTTGTGCGTCATGTCCTTCGTCGTCATCAACTTCCAGTCGAGTCTAGCAATAAAGATGAGTCCGTGTGTGATGCCTGTCAGCAAGGCAAAAGTCATCAGCTCCCATTTTCTTTATCTAGTCGTGTAGTTACAGCTCCCTTTGAAATTGTGTTTTCAGATGTATGAGGCCCTGCCCAAACTTCAGTTAGTGGTCATAACTACTATGTCAGTTTTATTGATGCTTACAGTCGCTTCACTTGGCTTTATTTTCTTTAGCGCAAGGCGGATGTGTTCAACGTTTTTCTACAATTCCAAACTCATGTTGAACGTCTACTTAATCATAAAATCCTTCATGTTCAACAGATTGGGGGGGGGGGGGGTGAATATCGCAACCTCAACACGTTTTTTGGGAAACATGGGATCACACATCGCATTTCCTGTCCACATACACATCAGCAGAATGGCTCCACTGAACGTAAGCATCGATACATAGTACAAACCGGTCTAACTCTCTTGGCACATGCATCTGTACCTTTTCGTTTTTGGACTGATGCCTTTTCTACAGCTTGTTTTCTCATCAATAGGCTTCCCACACGAGTTCTAGACATGAAAACCCCCATTGAGTGTCTACTCCAAGAGACACCTGACTATACATTCCTCAAGGTTTTTGGATGTGCTTGTTGGCCACACCTTCGACCATATAACCGTCACAAACTCGAGTTTCGATCAAAAAATGTGTGTTTCTTGGGTATAGTTCTCTTCATAAAGGGTATAAGTGTCTCCATGTTCCATCTAATCGTGTCTATATATCTCGTGATGTTATCTTTGATGAGAATCTCTATATGAGAATCTCTATCCTTTTTCTAATTTCCCCACGTCACAAAATCCTTCCAATTCTAGTTCACCATCACGTCCTTTGTCTGACCAATTTGTAGATGTTGCATACTCTCCTCTTTTGCTTCCTAATCATGGTGTAGGTATTGGACGTGGTGCGCGGCTTGAGCTACTGGATGATACAAAAGCTACGGAAGCTCCTCATGCTAATTGCATGCAGGCGGCACAGAACATGTGCATGCGCCTCACGTTGACCGCATGCAGCCCCATGCATCGGCGCCTCGTGTCGAGTCGGAGCCAGCCAACCTGCGCACAGCTCCGGAGTCCGCTGCCTCGTCTACACTGGAGACCGAGCCGCGTTCCCCCTCGGCTCATGACGAGGCCGAGCTGGTCTCAGCTGCGCCGTTGACGCCTGTGACTACACGTCAGATTGGAATTAACCAGGATTCCAGTGTGGCCTCGCCTGCATCCGCGTCTTCTGAATTGTCGTCGCCCCCTGTTCAGCCACCGACTCCTGCTGTGACTCGTCGGGTGCACACGCGCAGTCAAAGCGGGATTTTCCAACCGAAGCAACGCACTGACGGTACTGTTGCTTGGCTCACTACTTGCATGGCACATGCATCTCCTGATCCGACGTCCGAACCACGACATTTTCAGGCAGCAATGACTATACCTCATTGGCGGACTGCCATGGAACAGGAATTCTTTGCACTGCAGAAAAATAAAACTTGGCAACTTGTTCCTCCCCCTTCCGGGGTCAATGTGATCGATTCTAAATGGATATTTAAGGTCAAAAAGCATGCTGATGGCTCTGTTAAACGCTACAAGGAACGACTGGTTGCCAAAGGATTTAAGCAACGATATGGTCTTGATTACGAAGACACTTTCAGTACTGTCATCAAGCCTACCACTATTCGTCTTCTTCTCTCATTGGCAGTTACTCGTGGTTGGTCCCTTCGACAGTTGGACGTCCAGAATGCATTTCTTCATGGTGTCTTAGAGGAAGGGGTTTATATGCGACAACCTCCTGGTTTTGTTGATCCAGATCGACCACATCATCTTTGACGGCTCATCAAAGCTATTTATGGTCTCAAACAAGCCCCCCGTGCTTGGCAGGCACGTCTTGGTTCTGCCCTTCGGTCACATGGCTTTGTTCCCTCTATTGCAGACACGTCTCTGTTTCTTTTGCAGCGCCCGGAGCTCACTATGTATCTTCTGGTTTATGTTGATGATATTATTCTCATCAGTTCTTCGCATGCTGCCACCGACAAGCTCATACTAAGTCTTCAACATGATTTTGCTGTTAAGGATCTTGGTCCTCTACACTATTTTTTGGGTTTAGAAGTGACTCATACTGCTGCTGGTCTCTCTCTCAATCAGAAGAAATATTCTTTGGACCTTCTTCGGCGTGCGGGTATGTTGAAGTGTAAACCTGTCACCACACCCATGGCTGTGAATGAGAAGCTCTCTGCTGATATTGGTGTGCTTCTTTCTTCGGATGACGCTACAGATTATCGCAGTATTGTTGGTGGACTACAATATCTTACCATCACTCGACCGGATCTTTCTTTTGCAGTTAACCGTGTCTGCCAGTATCTTCATGAGCCCCGTGACACACATTGGTCTGCAGTCAAACGCATTCTGTGTTATGTTTGTCTTACTGCTTCCTTTGGTTTGCATCTTAGGCCAACCACCTCTGGAGTGTTGTCTGCCTTCTCTGATGCGGACTGGGCGGGGAGTCCAGATGATAGGCGATCTACGGGGGATATGCTGTGTTTTTTTGGTTCAAACTTGATCGCCTAGAATGCTCGCAAGCAAGCCACTGTTTCTAGGAGTAGTACAGAAGCTGAGTACAAAGTTGTAGCTAATGCTACTGCCGAACTTATTTGGGTACAGTCCTTGCTGCGAGAGTTGGGTATTCCTCAAGACATACCTCCAGTTCTATTGTGTGATAACATTGGAGCCACATATCTTTCATCCAACCCTGTCTTCCATGCAAGGACAAAGCATATCGAAGTTGACTTCCATATTGTGAGGGAACGAGTTGCACAAAAGCTACTACAAATCAAGTTTATCTCATCTAAAGATCAACTTGCAGATGTTTTCACTAAGCCGTTGCCACTTCCTTTGTTTGAAGTTTTTCGGCGCAATCTCAACCTTCTTGACACCGGTTAAGATTGAGGGAGGGTGTTAGACTCCAAGTCATATACGATTGTAAATTTTATATATCGTACATACCCTGTATATGTATTTAACCTATGCTATATAATGAGAACCATCGCACCCCTATGGGCTGTGCGATCCCCAACCTCTCGGTCTCTAGTTTTACAGGGCAAGAGGACTGCAGCGTTAAGGGAGGCCAGCGGGGGAGGTGGCGCGAATGCGGCGTGGAGCTCGCTCGGGATCGATGCACCCCATGGTGGTGGCACTCGAGGCGGGGGCGGCACGAGCTGGGTCGACCCGACCGCCGCTCCCAGCCATTGGTCTTCATCCCGTGGATGG
>NW_024118647.1:0-56210 GCF_003073215.2 Triticum urartu
ACAATAGTAAGATGTCAATCCTATTAACCCTCAGGAATTTAGCTTGAGCATGAAGTCACACATTTCACTGTTTGAGTTTGAAACTATTGTTCTAAAAATCAATAATTATTTAGTAACACTAATATTTCTTGAATAAGTAGTTGACCAAAATTCAAAAAAACTGAAATAATTATTTAGTAACACTAATATTCTTGAATAATTATTTAGTAACATTAATACTTCTTGAATAAGTAGTTTGACCATAGTTTAACCAGATTTAACAAAAATTCAAAAAAAAATTGAAATTTGAGCATAACTTTTTTCCCTTTTAGAATTTTAGGATTCTAAAAATTTGCAAATAGGGCGTAAGCAGTCTCCATCGGATGCGGATTTTCGTTCCGAACATTTTGATATATTATACGTTTTTTTCCGACATCGTATGCAAAAGTTATAGCCGTTTTACATTTTCCCTACACTTTTTGCAAAACATGTCCACATTTAAGTTTTAAAATTTCCCTAACTAGTAGATGTAGTAACATAACTACATCTTGAAGAATTTTAAATTTTCATGTTTCTATCATTTTCTTTTGCTTTTTACAAAACTGAAAAGGCGATGCACCTGGGGGTGGTAGGATTTGAAAATTGCACCATTAGTATCGGTTCATGGCACGAACCGGTAATAAAGGTCTCAACCACATTAGTACCAGTTCGTGGCACGAACCGGTACTAAAGGTCTAACCTTTAGTACCGGTACTTGCCACGAACCGGTACTAATGGGCATCGCACCCTTTAGTACCAGTTCGTGCCACGAACCGGGACTAAAGGTCCCATTTGAACCAGGAGTAATGCCTGTATGGTGCCCTCGCCACTGGAACCGGGACTAATTCTCACATTAGTCCCGGTTCGTAATGCAACCGGCATTAATGCTCTTTTCTGGCTGGACCAAAGCACCTATTTCTACTAGTGGTGATGCCCCGGAAGGCATCCCCTCTTTCGTCTCCAACATTATCGGTAACCCACTTAGAGCCATATTTTCATTCATCACACGATATGTGTTCTGCTAGGAGCATCATTTTCTTTTGTTTCTGTTTTCTCACTGTTATTTAGCATAATGTTTTGCATCATTTATTTCAACAAAAATTTAAAGTATAGCCTTTGCCATGCTTATTTTACAGGTCTATATGTTGCTGTTTGAAAACACAAAGTTTCACGCTAGTGCATGAATTCTTGAGAAAAGTAAGAATGTGATAAAATGTTCAATTTTTTTAGAATAATCTATGATAAATTTTCTACAGTGTGGTAAATTTTCAGATTCTTTTGAGTTAAATAAGTATGGATCCTTCTTCACCCTTTACAGACTGTCCTGTTGAGACAGATTGCTGTTATGATTGCATTATTTGCATATGCTTGCTTGTTAAATGATTCTATTTGAGGATAGGAGTATTAAATATGCAGAGGCATTTAGTATGCAATGTTAAATTATAATTTTAGTGATTTCTTACAGTATAGAATGATAAGGTTTTGTGTTGATTTATACTAATGTATCATACGAGTTCTTGTTGAGTTTTGTGTGGATGAAGTTTTTTAAGAATTAGGGAAACCATGATATGAGAGGAATGAAGAAAACACAATAACTAAAGCTTGGGGATGCCCAATGCATCCCAAGATAATATTCCAGGAAGTCTCAAGCATCTAAGCTTGGGGATGCCCCTGTAGGCATCCCAGCTTTCTTCATCAACAATTATCAGTTAGTATCGGTTGAGCCTAAGTTTTTACTTCTTCACGTGAGTTGTTGTTGTAGCGTGAAACCCTAGAGGGGATCTATTCACACTTGGATGGGGAAAAGAGGAAGAACAATCAAGAACACAAAGAACAAATCACTCAAACAAACGAAATAACACATCCTCTAGAGTAGCATACATGAGATCCATATGTATAGAAGCACAATTCAAGGAAAGTACCACTAGGGTAAAGTTCTTCCCACTCCTAGGAGATGAGGTGTTGATGTTGATCTTCTGCAAGATGAGGCCTTGATAATCCAAAGGATTGTTCCCAAGGTGGGGGCTTGATCTCCAAGAGGAGGGGATACAAGGAGCAAAGATCTCTAGTGCCTATCAAATAGTTTGCTAACCTCTCCAGTGAGCTAGGGAGGACTTCATATAGCATAGGGACGAAGATATGAGGGAGAGAGAGGTACAAGGGTCAAATACCACAAAATGTCCGCAGGCATACGGAGCAGTTCGGGCAACCGGGGTAAAGTGGCTCGGGCACCTGGGTTTTCCATGTCCGGGCACCTGTCAGGAGGCTGGAGGTGGGAGGTCAGGCACCGGGGGGACAAGGCCCGGGCACCCAGACCAGGCAGGATCCTGGATAGGAGGGGCCAGGAAACCGGGGTGTGGTGGCCTGGGCACCTGAGGAGATGGCAGCAGCTCTAGCTATAGGGTGCCGGGAACCCAGGTCCAGTTGGCGGGGCACCCAGGGCGTCGCCTAGTAGGAGGGTCGGGCACCCGGGGCTGGGACGCTGGGCACCCGGGGTGCCCAGGGGCTTTGCCCACCCTGCGGCTGCAGGCCCGGGCACCCGGGGTGTCCAGTGGGTCTCCGGTCCTTCGCATTCTTCTCCCTCTCCTTCTCCTTGGGTCTTTGGGTGAACTTGGTGATTCCTCCGTGCTTCCTCGTGACGACCTCCGAAGTACCTAAAAATGCATAACGTGTCTCTTTGAGGGACAATCCCATTCTCAAATGAATCCGGACAAAACTCGGAGAGGAAAGAATTGACCTCACTCTAGATGGGGCGAGCACGTTCCCTTGGGAGAGATCCGTCCACGGATCATGATACTTGGCCAAGTCTTTGACGTTGAAGATGTTGCTTACGTTGTACATTTCACGTGGAATGTCGATCTTGTAGGCGTTGTCATCGTAGCGTGCGAGCACCTTGAATGGTCCATCGGCTCTCGGAAGTAACTTGGACTTCGCTCCTTGGGAAAGCGTTCCTTGCGGAGATGTAACCAGACTAGATCGCCCGGTTGGAACACCATTGGTGACTTTTTGATGTTGAGCTTGGAGGCGAGGCGGTGTACTTGACGCTCGATCGTGGACCTTGTTTTTTCATGCATCTTCTTGAGGTAGGTGGCTGTTGTGTTAGCGTCCATGTTCGCTCGTTCTTGTAGCGGTAGAGGAAGGATGTCCAATGGCAACAAAGGGTTGAAGCCGTAGACAACCTCAAAGGGGGACTTGCCGGTAGTAGAGTGTGTAGCGGGGCTGTAGGCATACTCAGCGATGGGTAAGCACTCCTCCTACTCCTTGATGTTCTTCTTGATCAACACGCGTAGGAGGGTGGCGAGCGTCCGGTTGGCGACTTCTGTTTGGTCATCGGTTTCAGGATGATAGGTTGTGGAGAAGAGTAGCTTGATCCTGAGCTCGGTGCATAACGTCTTCCAAAATTAGCTTAAGAACTTGATGTCTCGGTCCGACACAATTGTCTTTGGCACGCTGTATAACCTCAAGATTTCCCTACAAAAAAGATTTTTCAACATGTGAAGCATCATCTATCTTATTGCATGGGATAAAATGAGCCATCTTAGAGAATAGGTCCACAACGACAGATACGGAGTCCTTGCCATTTTCAGTCCTAGGTAATCCAAGCACAAAATACATGCTAATATCTTCCCAAGGTTGATATGGAATAGGTAGTGGCCTAGAGAAAGTGTTGTCAACGCCAAAGAATATTTGAAGATCCGGGATAAAAAGAGGAAGGTGGAGAATGAGTTCATATTTTTTAAATCAGACTTTGCTAAGATGGTGTTGGCGAAGGAGAGGAGGCAGTTTCCCAGTTGGCCTGTGCAAAACAGGTTCTTAGTGAACTAAAAGCAGAGGTGGATAAGTCCAGCCTGGATGATCTCGATTAGGGAAATGAATATATTGTTCTTATGATGTTGAACTGGCTATATGTTGTACTGTGATGTTCTCATGTAGCTATCGTACTATGATGTTATAATTTATTTATGTGCCTGATATGAAATTGGAAAACATCTGTTTGATATCAAATGTGAATTTGCGTAATACTGGAATAATTAATTCTAAACTAATAAACCTGCTAAATGTGTCTTGGACCTTTGCAAATGGTTCTAGCAGTAAAAGCGCTTGTGATGGATAGCACAATGCCACACAGTTTTCTTCGTCACATCGTGTGTGATGTAGTTGATAGAAGCAAAAAACTAACCAAGGCAGAGCGTGTGTGATAGATACACCTTTCACACATGAGCCTACACATAAAACTGTGTGGGATGTACATACGAACGGAAATGTTTTCCCTGGATTGATTGTCTGGGCAGTACATAAGAACGGAAACATTTTCCCTGGATTGACTATGTGGGACGTACATAAGAACGGAAACATATCCCTTGGACTGACTGTGTGTGATATACATACCTACGGAAATTTTTTTCTGGGATTCACCGTGTGGGATGTACATACCTACGGAAATGATTGGGCTTCGATGCCTCGCCCTATCGCACACGAGCTCATTTGGTGTCCCAGGAGGGCCTATCCCCGATCATTTCTAGGTTGTGTGGGAAGGACCACCCTATCGCCCACACGCACTTGGCGACGGTTCCAAATGTTGTCACAGAAAGGGGTTAAAACCGTTTGTATAGCACCGATGTGTACCAGTGTATCCACAACAACAAATATGCTATCCATCCCCTTCTTTGTTCAAGGTAAACCTAAAACAAAGTCCATAGATATATCCTCCCAAGGAACACTAGGTACAGGCAAAGGCACATATAAACCATGAGGATTGAGTCGTGACTTAGCTTTTTGACATGTAGTGGAGCGAGCAACAAAACGCTCAACATCCCGTATCATCTTTGCCCAAAAGAAATGTGTAGCAAGTATATCCTCCGTATTCTTCACGCCAAAGTGTCCCATTAATCCTCCTCCATGCACCTACTGCAACAACAAAAGACGAACGGAGCTAGCTGGAATGCATAGCTTGTTAGCAAGAAACAGAAACCATCATTAACAACGAACATGTTCCATGTTCTCCATTCGTTACAATTCTGCAATACATCTTTAAATTCAACATGATGCACATATTGATCTTTGATGGTCTCCAAACCAAATATTTTAAAGTCAAGTTGTTAAACCATAGTATAACAATGAGACAATGCATCAGCAATAACATTTTCTTTACCCTTCTTGTGTTTATTGACTTTAGGGAAAGTCTTAATGAACTCAACCCATTTAGCATGTCTACGGTTCAGTTTTGCTTGACTTTTAATGTGTTTCAAAGATTCATGGTCAGAATGTATAACAAATTCTTTGGGCCATAAATAATGTTGCCATGTTTCTAATGTCTAAACAAGAGCATATAATTCTTTATCATAAGTAGTATAATTCAGGATAGGCCCACTCAATTTTTCAGAAAAGTATGCAACAGGTTTGCCATCTTTTAATAACACACCTCCTAATCCAATTGCACTAGCATCGCATTCAAGCTCAAAAGTCATATTAAAATCAGGAAGGTGGACTAAAGGAGCATGTGTCAACTTATCTTTCAATCTCGTGAAGGATTCTTCCTATGCGGTACCCCAAACAAAAGGCACATCCTTCTTCGTAAGCTCATTGAGAGGTGCAACAATGGTGCTGAAATCTCTCACAAAACTCCAATAGAAACCGGCGAGTCCAAGAAAACTCCTCACTTGTGTAACCATTGTGGGCTGCGGCCAACTCTCAATAGCTTCAATATTGGCTTTATCTACTTCAATTCCCTGTGGAGTAACAATATAGCCAAGAAAAGATACTCCGTCGGTGCAAAAGGTTCACTTTCCAAGGTTAACAAACAAATGTGCATCACCTAAAGCAATAAAAACATCACGTAAATGTTCCAAATTTTCCTCCAAAGATCTGTTATAAATCAGTATATCATGAAAATAGACTACCACAAATCGTCCAATAAAAGCACATAAAATTTAGTTCATTAATCTCATGAAAGTACTAGGCGCATTAGTTAACCTAAAAGGCATGACTAACCACTCATATATATAACACAAACTTAGTTTTAAATGTTGTTTTCCATTCATCCCCCAATTTCATACGAATTTGATGGTATCCACTACGCAAATCAACTTTGGAGAATACTGTAGAGCCACTCAATTCATCAAGCATATCATCTAGCCTAGGAATAGGATGACGATAATGAATAGTAATATTATTAATGCCTCTACAATCAACACACATGGGTGATGTACCATCCTTTTTCGGCACTAGAATAATAGGAACAACACAAGAACTAAGGGATTCACGTATATAACCTTTGTCGAGCTGCTCCTGGACGTGACGCATAATATCCTTCGTCTCCTCTGGATTGGTACGGTATGGTGCACAGTTGGGTAGCGATGCACCGAGAATTAAGTCAATCTGATGCTCAATACCTCGAATAGGTGGTAATCCTAGTGGCACATCTTGTGGAAAGACGTCAGCGAACTCCTGCAAAATGTTAGTAACAGTAGGAGGCAAAGAGGAAGGCACGTCCTCGAATGAAAATAATACCTCTTGGCACACAAAAGCCTAGCAAACAGATTTGCTAAAATCTAGCTCATCAATATCAGATTTGGTGGCAAGTAAACGCGCACTTTTCAATTTAATTTTAGAAGCAACACTAGATGGTTTATTATTAGGCTTCATCTTTTTGCTCAAATTCTTTTGCCACAGTCTGATTTTCACTCTTACTTTTCTCCCTTTTTGCTTTATTAGCTCTAATAATATCATCTTTCAAAATGGAATCAGGAGACATAGAAGCAAAGTAATATGTTTATCCTTATGAACAAGAGTATACTGATTGTTTCTACCATGGTGTACATAATTTTTATCAAATTGCCATGGTCCACCAAGTAATAAGGAACAAGCTTGCATGGGTACCACATCACAATCAACATAATCAACATATGTAGAGATACTAAAATGCACACGAATAGTACGTGTTACCTTAACCTTGCCGCTGTTGTTGAACCATTCGATGTAGTAAGGATGTGGATGTGGTCTTGTGGTGAGAGATAGCTACTCCACCATCTCCATGCTAGACAAGTTGTTACAACTCCCTCCATATATGATGACGCAAACATAACCTTCCTTCACAACTCCCTTTGTATGGAACGAATTATGCTTCTGATTTTCCTCGGCTTGTGTAACCTGCGCACTCAAAACACGATGAGCAACTAAACATTCATAACTGTCAGCATCTTCAGCAGCCATGTATTGCATCCCATGATCAGAATCATCTCCACCATGGTCTTCACTTGTAATAAGAGACAAATTCTCCTCATCATAGTCACTAGCGTACTCATACCCACCATCCTCAGTAACAATCATCACACGCTTAGATGGGAATTCTCTCGCATAATGACCTCCACCGTTGTTATGACGACAAATAATATCATGTGTTTGCCTATTGATGCCATGGATGAAGAAGAGCTCTGTGGAGGCCCAGAAGGTGTGATCTTGGTAGATAGTGGTGGTTGTGCCTGCTTTCTTGTATCATGGTAGGAGGTGGCAGCTGATGGAGGTGCCAGTGCAGCAGAACCTGTGGAAGGAGAGGATGCACGCGGTGTCCATGATGAAGGACGACCTGCAGAAAAGTGAGTTGATGCCAATGTTTGTCGATCCTGCACTTCATGTTCAGATTTGCTACCAAGATGGAATAAATGGGTGATATTATTATATTTCTTATACTCTAGAATAGTTTGAATCTCTTTATTTAATCCACCCATAAAACATGCAAGCATGGCTTCATTATCCTCAACAATACCACATCTAATCATACCAGTTTGTAATTCCTGATAATATTCTTCTACAGAATTTTTCCTTGTCTCAAACGCTGCAATTTTTGAAGCAATTCACGTTGATAATATGGTGGAACCCAGCGAATACGCATAGAATTTTTCAAAGCATCCCAAGCAGCTGGAATAGGATATAATCTACAATGTTCGGACCACCAAACACATGCAAAACTAGTGAAAGCACAAACAGCAGCAGGAACACGTGTCTCCTTAGGATATTGTAGACATGTAAAATGTTGTTCAGTTTCTAACTCCCGAGTAAGATATATATCAGGAACATATCTACCCTCAAATGGTGGAATATACAATTTTAGTTTAGGAAGATGGTCATGATCTCGTACCTTAGGTGGTGGTGCAGCCCTACTGTTGCGATGATATGCATGAGGACGACCTGGTGGTGGTGGTGCTAGTGGTTGCACGTAGTTCTGATTTTGATCAACCTCATCCTCATAATGGTCCTCCACCTCTGCAGTAGCAGCAGGAGCTATAGAAGCATCAACAGTAGGTACAACGGCACTAGAATTTTGACCAGGCTCAAGGGGAATGCGCAATGCTCGTCCCACTTTATTTGGAAGGAGATGTTGTTGTTGTTGATGATGTATAGGTGCGATAGGTGCAGTGGGCAGTGGTTGTGGAAGATGCGTGAGTACTTCATCGAACTTGGCGTCCAACTTGGTGTCAATAGTCTTCTGAACGACATCAATCCTCTCGAGTGTCTTCCCTAAGGTGGCCATGATGTCTTCCAGCTGTTGACTCAACATTTGCTGAAATTTATCATGAAGCTCCTTCGTCATGTTCTCCCAATCAATCTCGTCGGCTTGTGGTCCTGCCATGGTTAGCAGAAATAGAAACACACAAGAATATGATCCTACAGACTACTAGAAAGTGGCAGTGTGTCACAAATCCATCAAGCAAATCTCAAATTCTTACCAGTTCTTACCAAGCGGCAGGTGGTGATTGGCAACCGTTGTAGTCAAAACACTCAAAGCTTTTATAGAGCGATTAACAAGGAGAGTCAAACGCATGACATAAATGTATGTGGAGCTGGGAAAGCTTATAATATGGTAGCAAAAAGGGTCAGCAATAATCAATTCAGAGATGCAAAGTTGAATAAACGCTCAACGACAGTACTGTGCTGGTCGTAAGCTAGACCGTACGAGAGACGCGAGCCTAGAACACTAACAAAATCATGACGCGGCATAGAAACAAGGGAAAATCCCACTCTGGAATTTATTTTTTCACTCCTTTTTGTGCTCTTTTTTGTGCTCCTCTTTTTTTGCGAAAAATCACTATAATGGCGAGTGTCTCGAAACTCTTCCCAAGTCAAATTGACAGGATAGGCACGAAATTTATTTTGACTAATTTTTTTCGAAAATTAGGGCAGGGACGATGAAGAAGTGTGACAAAAAATCACAATGATGGCGAGTGTCTCAAAAGAATCAGAAAAGCCTAAAAACAGGATAGGAAAAATATTTTCGCCTGCCAAAATTGTGGCCTAAAAACTGCCTAGGGGTCTCTAGACTGTTTTGTTGCGAAACCTACTCAGGGAAGGAAACACGAATCGGAAAAGAACTCATTTTGGTGGTGGATATATGGTGGTAGGATATGGCAGCGGTGGTGGTATATGGTAGCGTTGGTGGGATATGGCAGCGGTGGTGGTATATGGTAGCGGCGGTGGGATATGGGCGCGGTGGTGGTATATGGCAGCAGCGATGAAGATGGTGGTGCGGCGGCGTGACAAACTGTGAAAGAACTCGAAACTCTAAAGGACTAGACGCTAAGACGAGCAACTAGACACGACGATGCAACCACAAATTGAACAAAGCAAAACACTAAAAAGATTATGCAAAGGCTCAGATTGGTTCGGATATGAGGAACTAACCGTATTTTTTTGGGTTTTTTGTGGACCGTAGGTATGAAGAACAGACTCGTTCTAAACTAAGAAAAACTATAAAATCTCACCGAGCAACCTGGAAATCTGATACCACTTGATAGAGGTGAGGGGCCCAGTCTTTCGATGAGATGGTGGCTATCATTTTTGGTGGAGTAGACTTTGACGATCCTACTACGAACGTGCGAGGACGTCGAGCCTTAGCAATTGCTAAACCAACTCCGAGGGGTTATTGACCATGCCGGAGCATGATAAACCTAACAATGAAGGTCTATTTCCTGCAAGCAAATGAAGAACAAGCAAGAAACTGAAATTGCAATCTGGATATTGCGAATATAAGATGAAAACTTTATTAATGAATGTGGGGTTCTGTGATGTCTTGGTCTCGTCGTTGAACACAAACGAAGTATGCAAAATTGCAGCTATGACGAACTTTTAATCTAAACTAAAGCCAAAGTCTAAACGACGCCCTAAAGGCTGTATGTATGGAGGAAGAGGGGGGAATTTCGTGACCTTTGGAGGAGGGGTTCGAAACCAACCCTAACTCTTGTTTCCCCACACATATGGACTCTAAAAACAGCCTATACATAAGTATTTCTAAAACATGGGACTAGCCTAATAATAAGGTGATGCAACACCTAGAATAGCCCCTAGATGAAATTATTGAAGTGGCATCTTGTATATTTCGTCCAAGGCTTCATGCACTCCTTATGCTGGCTTCAAAGTACTAAAATCATCACTTGCACTTTCGTTCTTGTTCCCCTTGCACATGCCATCTTCTCCATGCTTGGTCTTGCTCCTGTGTTCATCCCTCTTATACATGCCAGGCCCTTCATTTGTAAGCAAAATAAATGTATCCAATTTAGGCAACATCATATTCTCATGAACATTAGAATCATTATGAAGAAACGAAAGTACCTGATAATTTAATTGGCGTGCGCGGGCTCTAGTAATTGGTCCAGTAAATGTAGTAGTAGGGGCTGTGGGTGTAATAATGGTATTGCTTTCCTCATCAGGTACTAATGATCCAACTATTTTGGAGGATTTTGAATCTTATTGTAATAATTAAGAAACTGAATTTGGAGAGGTCATGACTTCATTTAATGATGACTCCACTATCTTGGAAGAGGTTTCAATTGATTTTGACAACAAAGTTGATATCTATGATGATTATTGTGATAACATGTATTCTATAAAGAGTAATGATAACTATGTAACTTGTCATCATCATTTTAATTTTCAATTGGACTATGTAAATCAAGTATCTCATGATAGCTATTTTGTTGAGTTTGCTCCCACTTTTATGAATGAGAAGAAATTTGCATATGTGGAGAGTAATAAAAATTGCATGTTTATGCATCATGAAAAGAATGCTTTATGTGATAGCTATATTGTTGAATTCATTCATGATGCTACTTAAAATTATTATGAGAGAGGAATATATGCTTCCACATATCTCAATAATACCACGTTTCCTCTCTATTTGTTGAAAACCTTGAAATTTTTCTTGTTTTTCCTTCCTATGCTAGTTGGTTCTTGCTCCCATAAATTCTTTACTCACAAAATCCCTATTCATAGGAAGTGAGTCAAACTTAAATGTGCCAATCATATGCTTCATGATGCCCCCGTTATGTTTCAATTCTTTACTTTTATGTGAGCATCATTGAAATCATCATGCCTAGCTAAAAAGGCATTAAAGAAAAGTGCTTGTTGGGAGACAACCCAACACTATTACCCACAATTTTATGTTTTCACACGATAAATCTACTCTATTAATCATGATTTATATCTTTTGTTTCAATAAATTGCCAAGAAAAGCCTTTGGGATAGTATGGATGATAGTTGACTTGATTCTGTTCAAAAGAAAAATCTATTGCATTCAGCCAAAGAATATTTAAAATTCAGTCGAACATGCTTTTGATCTGAATTTTTTATAGATAATTTATGTAAAAATTTCCTACTTTGTCCTATTGTTTAGGAATTTTTGTGTTTACAGAATTATGGTCATTGTCCAGATCATTACAGACTGTTCTGTTTTTGACACATTCTGTTTTCAATGCATAATTTGCTTGTTTTCTAGTTTCTATGCATTATATTGCACAATATAAATTGTGGAAATGATAAGTTATAGTAGTCATTATGTGATAAAAATTATGAATCTTGTTTTTGACAGTAGCAAAGTGAACGGTTTGCTCTTTATCATACTGACCTATCTCACGAAGTTCCATTAAGTTTTGTGTGATTAAAGCTTTCATGTTTTGTGTGAGATATAGATATGAGGAGAATAAGGAGTGACAAGACCCTAAGCTTGGGGATGCCCAAGGCAACCCATGGTAATATTCAAGGAAGTTCCAAGTAACTAAGCTTGGTGCACTAGTAGAAAAAGGGCCTTTAGTCCCAGTTCATAAGGGCCTTTAGTCCCGGTTCTGGAACCGGGACTAAAAGGGTCGGTACTAAAGCCTCCCCCTTTAGTCCCGGTTCTAACTGGAACCCGGACTAAAGGCCCACCTTTAGCCCCGGTTGGTAACACCAACCGATACTAAAGGAAATTTTATGATTTTTTTTGAAATATTTTTTTGAAATATTTTTTGAATTTCAAATTTCTGAATTATTTTAACCTCTAATCTCTAATCACCCCTCATCACTGCTCAATTTAACCTTTAATCTCTAATCACCACTCATCATTCTAAATCATCTAACTTCCCGAACGGTCACCCATCCTCTCACTACTGCAGCCTAAGCACGCTTAAATTCCGGGTTCTATTCTCCCTCGTTTCCAAGTCTGCACTTGTTTTTTTCCTGACAATAGTAAGATGTCAATCCTATTAACCCTCAGGAATTTAGCTTGAGCATGAAGTCACACATTTCACTGTTTGAGTTTGAAACTATTGTTCTAAAAATCAATAATTATTTAGTAACACTAATATTTCTTGAATAAGTAGTTGACCAAAATTCAAAAAAACTGAAATAATTATTTAGTAACACTAATATTCTTGAATAATTATTTAGTAACATTAATACTTCTTGAATAAGTAGTTTGACCATAGTTTAACCAGATTTAACAAAAATTCAAAAAAAAATTGAAATTTGAGCATAACTTTTTTCCCTTTTAGAATTTTAGGATTCTAAAAATTTGCAAATAGGGCGTAAGCAGTCTCCATCGGATGCGGATTTTCGTTCCGAACATTTTGATATATTATACGTTTTTTTCCGACATCGTATGCAAAAGTTATAGCCGTTTTACATTTTCCCTACACTTTTTGCAAAACATGTCCACATTTAAGTTTTAAAATTTCCCTAACTAGTAGATGTAGTAACATAACTACATCTTGAAGAATTTTAAATTTTCATGTTTCTATCATTTTCTTTTGCTTTTTACAAAACTGAAAAGGCGATGCACCTGGGGGTGGTAGGATTTGAAAATTGCACCATTAGTATCGGTTCATGGCACGAACCGGTAATAAAGGTCTCAACCACATTAGTACCAGTTCGTGGCACGAACCGGTACTAAAGGTCTAACCTTTAGTACCGGTACTTGCCACGAACCGGTACTAATGGGCATCGCACCCTTTAGTACCAGTTCGTGCCACGAACCGGGACTAAAGGTCCCATTTGAACCAGGAGTAATGCCTGTATGGTGCCCTCGCCACTGGAACCGGGACTAATTCTCACATTAGTCCCGGTTCGTAATGCAACCGGCATTAATGCTCTTTTCTGGCTGGACCAAAGCACCTATTTCTACTAGTGGTGATGCCCCGGAAGGCATCCCCTCTTTCGTCTCCAACATTATCGGTAACCCACTTAGAGCCATATTTTCATTCATCACACGATATGTGTTCTGCTAGGAGCATCATTTTCTTTTGTTTCTGTTTTCTCACTGTTATTTAGCATAATGTTTTGCATCATTTATTTCAACAAAAATTTAAAGTATAGCCTTTGCCATGCTTATTTTACAGGTCTATATGTTGCTGTTTGAAAACACAAAGTTTCACGCTAGTGCATGAATTCTTGAGAAAAGTAAGAATGTGATAAAATGTTCAATTTTTTTAGAATAATCTATGATAAATTTTCTACAGTGTGGTAAATTTTCAGATTCTTTTGAGTTAAATAAGTATGGATCCTTCTTCACCCTTTACAGACTGTCCTGTTGAGACAGATTGCTGTTATGATTGCATTATTTGCATATGCTTGCTTGTTAAATGATTCTATTTGAGGATAGGAGTATTAAATATGCAGAGGCATTTAGTATGCAATGTTAAATTATAATTTTAGTGATTTCTTACAGTATAGAATGATAAGGTTTTGTGTTGATTTATACTAATGTATCATACGAGTTCTTGTTGAGTTTTGTGTGGATGAAGTTTTTTAAGAATTAGGGAAACCATGATATGAGAGGAATGAAGAAAACACAATAACTAAAGCTTGGGGATGCCCAATGCATCCCAAGATAATATTCCAGGAAGTCTCAAGCATCTAAGCTTGGGGATGCCCCTGTAGGCATCCCAGCTTTCTTCATCAACAATTATCAGTTAGTATCGGTTGAGCCTAAGTTTTTACTTCTTCACGTGAGTTGTTGTTGTAGCGTGAAACCCTAGAGGGGATCTATTCACACTTGGATGGGGAAAAGAGGAAGAACAATCAAGAACACAAAGAACAAATCACTCAAACAAACGAAATAACACATCCTCTAGAGTAGCATACATGAGATCCATATGTATAGAAGCACAATTCAAGGAAAGTACCACTAGGGTAAAGTTCTTCCCACTCCTAGGAGATGAGGTGTTGATGTTGATCTTCTGCAAGATGAGGCCTTGATAATCCAAAGGATTGTTCCCAAGGTGGGGGCTTGATCTCCAAGAGGAGGGGATACAAGGAGCAAAGATCTCTAGTGCCTATCAAATAGTTTGCTAACCTCTCCAGTGAGCTAGGGAGGACTTCATATAGCATAGGGACGAAGATATGAGGGAGAGAGAGGTACAAGGGTCAAATACCACAAAATGTCCGCAGGCATACGGAGCAGTTCGGGCAACCGGGGTAAAGTGGCTCGGGCACCTGGGGTTTCCATGTCCGGGCACCTGTCAGGAGGCTGGAGGTGGGAGGTCAGGCACCGGGGGGACAAGGCCCGGGCACCCAGACCAGGCAGGATCCTGGATAGGAGGGGCCAGGAAACCGGGGTGTGGTGGCCTGGGCACCTGAGGAGATGGCAGCAGCTCTAGCTATAGGGTGCCGGGAACCCAGGTCCAGTTGGCGGGGCACCCAGGGCGTCGCCTAGTAGGAGGGTCGGGCACCCGGGGCTGGGACGCTGGGCACCCGGGGTGCCCAGGGGCTTTGCCCACCCTGCGGCTGCAGGCCCGGGCACCCGGGGTGTCCAGTGGGTCTCCGGTCCTTCGCATTCTTCTCCCTCTCCTTCTCCTTGGGTCTTTGGGTGAACTTGGTGATTCCTCCGTGCTTCCTCGTGACGACCTCCGAAGTACCTAAAAATGCATAACGTGTCTCTTTGAGGGACAATCCCATTCTCAAATGAATCCGGACAAAACTCGGAGAGGAAAGAATTGACCTCACTCTAGATGGGGCGAGCACGTTCCCTTGGGAGAGATCCGTCCACGGATCATGATACTTGGCCAAGTCTTTGACGTTGAAGATGTTGCTTACGTTGTACATTTCACGTGGAATGTCGATCTTGTAGGCGTTGTCATCGTAGCGTGCGAGCACCTTGAATGGTCCATCGGCTCTCGGAAGTAACTTGGACTTCGCTCCTTGGGAAAGCGTTCCTTGCGGAGATGTAACCAGACTAGATCGCCCGGTTGGAACACCATTGGTGACTTTTTGATGTTGAGCTTGGAGGCGAGGCGGTGTACTTGACGCTCGATCGTGGACCTTGTTTTTTCATGCATCTTCTTGAGGTAGGTGGCTGTTGTGTTAGCGTCCATGTTCGCTCGTTCTTGTAGCGGTAGAGGAAGGATGTCCAATGGCAACAAAGGGTTGAAGCCGTAGACAACCTCAAAGGGGGACTTGCCGGTAGTAGAGTGTGTAGCGGGGCTGTAGGCATACTCAGCGATGGGTAAGCACTCCTCCTACTCCTTGATGTTCTTCTTGATCAACACGCGTAGGAGGGTGGCGAGCGTCCGGTTGGCGACTTCTGTTTGGTCATCGGTTTCAGGATGATAGGTTGTGGAGAAGAGTAGCTTGATCCTGAGCTCGGTGCATAACGTCTTCCAAAATTAGCTTAAGAACTTGATGTCTCGGTCCGACACAATTGTCTTTGGCACGCTGTATAACCTCAAGATTTCCCTACAAAAAAGATTTTTCAACATGTGAAGCATCATCTATCTTATTGCATGGGATAAAATGAGCCATCTTAGAGAATAGGTCCACAACGACAGATACGGAGTCCTTGCCATTTTCAGTCCTAGGTAATCCAAGCACAAAATACATGCTAATATCTTCCCAAGGTTGATATGGAATAGGTAGTGGCCTAGAGAAAGTGTTGTCAACGCCAAAGAATATTTGAAGATCCGGGATAAAAAGAGGAAGGTGGAGAATGAGTTCATATTTTTTAAATCAGACTTTGCTAAGATGGTGTTGGCGAAGGAGAGGAGGCAGTTTCCCAGTTGGCCTGTGCAAAACAGGTTCTTAGTGAACTAAAAGCAGAGGTGGATAAGTCCAGCCTGGATGATCTCGATTAGGGAAATGAATATATTGTTCTTATGATGTTGAACTGGCTATATGTTGTACTGTGATGTTCTCATGTAGCTATCGTACTATGATGTTATAATTTATTTATGTGCCTGATATGAAATTGGAAAACATCTGTTTGATATCAAATGTGAATTTGCGTAATACTGGAATAATTAATTCTAAACTAATAAACCTGCTAAATGTGTCTTGGACCTTTGCAAATGGTTCTAGCAGTAAAAGCGCTTGTGATGGATAGCACAATGCCACACAGTTTTCTTCGTCACATCGTGTGTGATGTAGTTGATAGAAGCAAAAAACTAACCAAGGCAGAGCGTGTGTGATAGATACACCTTTCACACATGAGCCTACACATAAAACTGTGTGGGATGTACATACGAACGGAAATGTTTTCCCTGGATTGATTGTCTGGGCAGTACATAAGAACGGAAACATTTTCCCTGGATTGACTATGTGGGACGTACATAAGAACGGAAACATATCCCTTGGACTGACTGTGTGTGATATACATACCTACGGAAATTTTTTTCTGGGATTCACCGTGTGGGATGTACATACCTACGGAAATGATTGGGCTTCGATGCCTCGCCCTATCGCACACGAGCTCATTTGGTGTCCCAGGAGGGCCTATCCCCGATCATTTCTAGGTTGTGTGGGAAGGACCACCCTATCGCCCACACGCACTTGGCGACGGTTCCAAATGTTGTCACAGAAAGGGGTTAAAACCGTTTGTATAGCACCGATGTGTACCAGTGTATCCACAACAACAAATATGCTATCCATCCCCTTCTTTGTTCAAGGTAAACCTAAAACAAAGTCCATAGATATATCCTCCCAAGGAACACTAGGTACAGGCAAAGGCACATATAAACCATGAGGATTGAGTCGTGACTTAGCTTTTTGACATGTAGTGGAGCGAGCAACAAAACGCTCAACATCCCGTATCATCTTTGCCCAAAAGAAATGTGTAGCAAGTATATCCTCCGTATTCTTCACGCCAAAGTGTCCCATTAATCCTCCTCCATGCACCTACTGCAACAACAAAAGACGAACGGAGCTAGCTGGAATGCATAGCTTGTTAGCAAGAAACAGAAACCATCATTAACAACGAACATGTTCCATGTTCTCCATTCGTTACAATTCTGCAATACATCTTTAAATTCAACATGATGCACATATTGATCTTTGATGGTCTCCAAACCAAATATTTTAAAGTCAAGTTGTTAAACCATAGTATAACAATGAGACAATGCATCAGCAATAACATTTTCTTTACCCTTCTTGTGTTTATTGACTTTAGGGAAAGTCTTAATGAACTCAACCCATTTAGCATGTCTACGGTTCAGTTTTGCTTGACTTTTAATGTGTTTCAAAGATTCATGGTCAGAATGTATAACAAATTCTTTGGGCCATAAATAATGTTGCCATGTTTCTAATGTCTAAACAAGAGCATATAATTCTTTATCATAAGTAGTATAATTCAGGATAGGCCCACTCAATTTTTCAGAAAAGTATGCAACAGGTTTGCCATCTTTTAATAACACACCTCCTAATCCAATTGCACTAGCATCGCATTCAAGCTCAAAAGTCATATTAAAATCAGGAAGGTGGACTAAAGGAGCATGTGTCAACTTATCTTTCAATCTCGTGAAGGATTCTTCCTATGCGGTACCCCAAACAAAAGGCACATCCTTCTTCGTAAGCTCATTGAGAGGTGCAACAATGGTGCTGAAATCTCTCACAAAACTCCAATAGAAACCGGCGAGTCCAAGAAAACTCCTCACTTGTGTAACCATTGTGGGCTGCGGCCAACTCTCAATAGCTTCAATATTGGCTTTATCTACTTCAATTCCCTGTGGAGTAACAATATAGCCAAGAAAAGATACTCCGTCGGTGCAAAAGGTTCACTTTCCAAGGTTAACAAACAAATGTGCATCACCTAAAGCAATAAAAACATCACGTAAATGTTCCAAATTTTCCTCCAAAGATCTGTTATAAATCAGTATATCATGAAAATAGACTACCACAAATCGTCCAATAAAAGCACATAAAATTTAGTTCATTAATCTCATGAAAGTACTAGGTGCATTAGTTAACCTAAAAGGCATGACTAACCACTCATATATATAACACAAACTTAGTTTTAAATGTTGTTTTCCATTCATCCCCCAATTTCATACGAATTTGATGGTATCCACTACGCAAATCAACTTTGGAGAATACTGTAGAGCCACTCAATTCATCAAGCATATCATCTAGCCTAGGAATAGGATGACGATAATGAATAGTAATATTATTAATGCCTCTACAATCAACACACATGGGTGATGTACCATCCTTTTTCGGCACTAGAATAATAGGAACAACACAAGAACTAAGGGATTCACGTATATAACCTTTGTCGAGCTGCTCCTGGACGTGACGCATAATATCCTTCTTCTCCTCTGGATTGGTACGGTATGGTGCACAGTTGGGTAGCGATGCACCGAGAATTAAGTCAATCTGATGCTCAATCCCTCGAATAGGTGGTAATCCCAGCGGCACATCATGTGGAAAGACGTCAGCGAACTCCTGCAAAATGTTAGTAACAGTAGGAGGCAAAGAGGAAGGCACGTCCTCGAATGAAAATAATACCTCTTGGCACACAAAAGCCTAGCAAACAGATTTGCTAAAATCTAGCTCATCAATATCAGATTTGGTGGCAAGTAAACGCGCACTTCTCAATTTAATTTTAGAAGCAACACTAGATGGTTTATTATTAGGCTTCATCGTTTGCTCAAATTCTTTTGCCACAATCTGATTTTCACTCTTACTTTTCTCCCTTTTTGCTTTATTAGCTCTAATAATATCATCTTTCAAAATGGAATCAGGAGACATAGAAGCAAAGTAATATGTTTATCCTTATGAACAAGAGTATACTGATTGTTTCTACCATGGTGTACATAATTTTTATCAAATTGCCATGGTCCACCAAGTAATAAGGAACAGCTTGCATGGGTACCACATCACAATCAACATAATCAGCACATGTAGAGATACTAAAATGCACACGAATAGTACGTGTTACCTTAACCTTGCCGCTGTTGTTGAACCATTCGATATAGTAAGGATGTGGATGTGGTCTTGTGGTGAGAGATAGATACTCCACCATCTCCATGCTAGACAAGTTGTTAAAACTCCCTCCATATATGATGACGCGAACATAACCTTCCTTCACAACCCCCTTTGTATGGAACGAATTATGCTTCTGATTTTCCTCTGCTTGTGTAACCTGCGCACTAAAAACACGGTGAGCAACTGAACATTCATAACTGTCAGCATCTTCAGCAGCCATGTATTGCATCCCATGATCAGAATCATCTCCACCATGGTCTTCACTTGTAATAAAAGCCAAATTCTCCTCATCATAGTCACTAGCGTACTCATACCCACCATCCTCAGTAACAATCATCACACGCTTAGATGGGAATTCTCTCGCATAATGACCTCCACCGTTGCAATGACGACAAATAATATCATGTGTTTGCCTATTGATGTCATGGATGAAGAAGAGCTCTGTGGAGGCCCAGAAGGTGTGATCTTGGTAGATAGTGGTGGTTGTGCCTGCTTTCTTGTATCATGGTAGGAGGTGGCAGCTGATGGAGGTGCCAGCGCAGCAGAACCTGTGGAAGTAGAGGATGCACGCGGTGTCCATGATGAAGGACGACCTGCAGAAAAGTGAGTTCATGCCAATGTTTGTCGATCCTGCACTTCATGTTCAGATTTGCTAGCAAGATGGAATAAACGGGTGATATTATTATATTTCTTATACTCTAGAATAGTTTGAATCTGTTTATTTAATCCACCCATAAAACATGCAAGCATGGCTTCATTATCCTCAACAATACCACATCTAATCATACCAGTTTGTAATTCCCGATAATATTCTTCTATAGAATTTTTCCTTGTCTCAAACGCTGCAATTTTTGAAGCAATTCACGTTGATAATATGGTGGAACCCAGCGAATACGCATAGCATTTTTCAAAGCATCACAAGCAGCTGGAATAGGATATAATCTACAATGTTCAGACCACCAAACACATGCAAAACTAGTGAAAGCACAAACAGCAGCAGGAACACGTGTCTCCTTAGGATATTGTAGACATGTAAAACGTTGTTCAGTTTCTAACTCCCAAGTAAGATATATATATCAGGAACATATCTACCCTCAAATGGTGGAATATACAATTTTAGTTTAGGAAGATGGTCATGATCTCGTACCTTAGGTGGTGGTGCAGCCCTACCGTTGCGATCATATGCATGAGGACGACCTGGTGGTGGTGGTGCTAGTGGTTGCATGTAGTTCTGATTTTGATCAACCTCATCCTCGTAATGGTCCTCCACCTCTGCAGTAGGAGCAGGAGCTATAGAAGCATCAACAGTAGGTACAACGGCACTACAATTTTGACCAGGCTCAAGGGGAATGCGCAATGCTCGTCCCACTTTATTTGGAAGGTGATGTTGTTGTTGATGATGTAGAGGTGCGATAGGTGAAGTGGGCAGTGGTTGTGGAAGATGCGTGAGTACTTCATCGAACCTGGCGTCCAACTTGGTGTCAATAGTCTTCTGAACGACATCAATCCTCTCGAGTGTCTTCCCTAAGGTGGCCATGATGTCTTCCAGCTGTTGACTCAACATTTGCTGAAATTTATCATGAAGCTCCTTCGTCTTGTTCTCCCAATCAATCTCGTCGGCTTGTGGTCCTGCCATGGTTAGCAGAAAGAGAAACACACAAGAATATGATCCTACAGACTACTAGAAAGTGGCAGTGTGTCACAAATCCGTCAAGCAAATCTCAAATTCTTACCAGTTCTTACCAAGCGGCAGGTGGTGATTGGCAACCGTTGTAGTCTTTGGGATATCTATTGTTTCAATAAATTGCCAAGAAAAGCCTTTGGGATAGTATGGCTGATAGTTGACTTGATTCTGTTCAAAAGCAAAATCTATTGCATTCAGCCAAAGAATATTTAAAATTCACTCGAACATGCTTTTGATCTGAATTTTTTATAGATAATTTATGTACAAATTTCCTACTTTGTCCTATTGTTTAGGAATTTTTGTGTTTACAGAATTATGGTCATTGTCCAGATCATTACAGACTGTTCTGTTTTTGACACATTCTGTTTTCAATGCATAGTTTGCTTGTTTTCTAGTTTCTATGCATTATATTGCATAATATAAATTGTGGAAATGATAAGTTATAGTAGTCATTATGTGATAAAAATTATGAATCTTGTTTTTGATAGTAGCAAAGTGAACGGTTTGCTCTTTATCATACTAACCTATCTGACGAAGTTCCGTTAAGTTTTGTGTGATTAAAGCTTTCATGTTTTGTGTGAGATATAGATATGAGGAGAATAAGGAGTGACAAGACCCTAAGCTTGGGGATGCCCAAGGCACCCCATGGTAATATTCAAGGAAGTTCCAAGTAACTAAGCTTGGTGCACTAGTAGAAAAAGGGCCTTTAGTCCCGGTTCATAAGGGCCTTTAGTCCCGGTTCTGGAACCGGGACTAAAGGGTCGGTACTAAAGCCTCCCCCTTTAGTCCCGGTTCTAACTGGAACCGGGACTAAAGGCCCACCTTTAGCCCCGGTTGGTAACACCAACCGGTACTAAAGGAAATTTTATGATTTTTTCTAAATATTTTTTTTGAAATATTTTTTGAATTTCAAATTTCTGAATTATTTTAACCTCTAATCTCTAATCACCCCTCATCACTGCTCAATTTAGCCTTTAATCTCTAATCACCACTCATCATTCTAAATCATCTAACTTCCCGAACGGTCACCCATCCTCTCACTACTCCAGCCTAAGCACGCTTAACTTCCGGGTTCTATTCTCCCTCGTTTCCAAGTCTGCACTTGTTGTTTTCCTGACAATAGTAAGATGTCAATCCTATTAACCCTCAGGAATTTAGCTTGAGCATGAAGTCACACATTTCACTGTTTGAGTTTGAAACTATTGTTCTAAAAATCAATAATTATTTAGTAACACTAATATTTCTTGAATAAGTAGTTTGACCACAGTTTGACCATAATTGACCAAAATTCAAAAAAATTGAAATAATTATTTAGTAACACTAATATTCTTGAATAATTATTTAGTAACATTAATACTTCTTGAATAAGTAGTTTGACCATAGTTTGACCAGATTTAACAAAAATTCAAAAAAAAATTGAAATTTGAGCATAACTTTTTTCCCTTTTAGAATTTGAGGATTCTAAAAAATTTCTAACAGGCCATAGGCAGTCTCCATCGGATGCGGATTTTCGTTCTGAACATTTTGATATATTATACGTTTTTTCCGACATCGTATGCAAAAGTTATAGCCGTTTTACATTTTCCCTACACTTTTTGCAAAACATGTCCACATTTAAGTTTTAAAATTTTCCTTACTAGTAGATGTAGTAACATAACTACATCTCAAAGGATTTTAAATTTTGAAGTTTCTATCATTTTCTTTTGCTTTTTACAAAACTGAAAAGGCGATGCACCGGGGGTGGGGGTAGTAGGATTTGAAAATTGCACCATTAGTATCGGTTCGTGGCATGAACCGGTACTAAAGGTCTCAACCTCATTAGTACCAGTTCGTGGCACGAACCGGTACTAAAGGTCTAACCTTTAGTACCGGTACTTGCCACGAACCAGTACTAATGGGCATCGCACCCTTTAGTACCAGTTCGTGCCACGAACCGGGACTAAAGGTCCCATTTGAACCGGGAGTAATGCCTGTATGGTGCCCTCGCCGCTTGAACCGGGACTAATGCTCACATTAGTCCCGGTTCGTAATGCAACCGGCATTAATGCTCTTTTCTGGCTGGACCAAAGCCCCTTTTTCTACTAGTGGTGATGCCCCGGAAGGCATCCCCTCTTTCGTCTCCAACATTATCGGTAACCTACTTGGAGCCATATTTTCATTCATCACACAATATGTGTTCTGCTAGGAGCATCATTTTCTTTTGTTTTTATTTTCTCACTGTTATTTAGCATAATGTTTTGCATCATTTATTTCAACAAAAATTTAAAGTATAGCCTTTGCCAGGCTTATTTTACAGATCTATATGTTGCTGTTTGAAAACACAAAGTTTCACGCTACTGCGTGAATTCTTGAGAAAAGTAAGAATGTGATAAAATGTTTAATTTTTTTAGAATAAGCTATGATAAATTTTCTACAGTGTGGTAAATTTTCAGATTCTTTTGATTTAAATAAGTATGGATCCTTCTTCACCCTTTACAGACTGTCCTGTTTAGACAGATTGCTGTTATGATTGTATTGTTTGCACATGCTTGCTTGTTAAATGATTCTATTTGAGGATAGGAGTATTAAATATGCAGAGGCATTTAGTATGCAATGTTAAATTATAATTTTAGTGATTTCTTACAGTATAGAATGATAAGGTTTTGTGTTGATTTATACTAATGTATCATACGAGTTCTTGTTGAGTTTTGTGTGGATGAAGTTTTTTAAGAATTAGGGAAACCATGATATGAGAGGAATGAAGAAAACACAATAACTAAAGCTTGGGGATGCCCAATGCATCCCAAGATAATATTCCAGGAAGTCTCAAGCATCTAAGCTTGGGGATGCCCCTGTAGGCATCCCAGCTTTCTTCATCAACAATTATCAGTTAGTATCGGTTGAGCCTAAGTTTTTACTTCTTCACGTGAGTTGTTGTTGTAGTGTGAAACCCTAGAGGGGATCTATTCACACTTGGATGGGGAAAAGAGGAAGAACAATCAAGAACACAAAGAACAAATCACTCAAACAAACGAAATAACACATCCTCTAGAGTAGCATACATGAGATCCATAAGTATAGAAGCAGAATTCAAGGAAAGTACCACTAGGGTAAAGTTCTTCCAACTCCTAGGAGATGAGGTGTTGATGTTGATCTTCTGCAAGATGAGGCCTTGATAATCCAAAGGATTGTTCCCAAGGTGGGGGCCTGATCTCCAAGAGGAGGGTATACAAGGAGCAAAGATCTCTAGTGTCTATCAAATACTTTACTAACCTCTCAAGTGAGCTAGGGAGGACTTTATATAGCATAAGGACGAAGATATGAGGGAGAGAGAGGTACAAGGGTCAAATACCACAAAATGTCCGCATGCATACGGAGCAGTCCGGGCATCCGGGGTAAAGTGGCCCGGGCACCTGGGGTTTCCATGTCCGGGCACCTGTCAGGTGGCTGGAGGTGGGAGGTCGGGCACCGGGGGGCCAAGGCCCAGGCACCCAGACCAGGCAAGAGCCCGGATAGGAGGGGCCAGGCAACCGGGGTGTGGTGGCCTGGCAGCAGCTCTAGCTATAGGGTGCCGAGCACCCAAGTCCAGTTGGCGGGGCACCCAGGGCGTCGCCTAGTAGGAGGGTCGGGCACCCGGGCTGGGACGCTGGGCACCCGGGGTGCCCAGGGGCTTTGCCCACCCTGCGGCTGCAGGCCCGAGCACCCAGGGTCCTCGCGTCCGGGCACCCGGGGTGTCCAGTGGGTCTCCGGTCCTTTGCGTTCTTGTCCCTCTCCTTCTCCTTGGGTATTCGGGTGAACTTGGTGATTCCTCCGTGCTTCCTCGTGACGATCTCCGAAGTACCTAAAAATGCATAACGTGTCTCTTTGAGAGACAATCCCATTCTCAAATGAATCCGGACAAAACTCGGAGAGGAAAGAATTGACCTCACTCTAGATGGCCCGAGCACGTTCCCTTGGGAGACATCCGTCCACGGATCATGATACTTGGCCAAGTCTTTGACGTTGAAGATGTCGCTTACGTTGTACATGTCACGTGGAATGTCGATCTTGTAGGCGTTGTCATCGTAGCGTGCGAGCACCTTGAATGGTCCATCGGCTCTCGGAAGTAACTTGGACTTCGCTCCTTGGGAAAGCGTTCCTTGAGGAGATGTAACCAAACTAGATCGCCTGGTTGGAACACCATTGGTGACTTTTTGATGTTGAGCTTGGAGGCGAGGCGGTGTACTTAACGCTCGATCGTGGACCTTGTTTTTTCATGCATCTTCTTGAGGTAGGTGGCTTTTGCGTTAGCGTCCATGTTCGCTCGTTCTTGTAGCAGTAGAGGAAGGATGTCCAATGGCGACAAAGGGTTGAAGCCGTAGACAACCTCGAAGGGGGACTTGCCGGTAGTAGAGTGTGTAGCGGGGCTGTAGGCGTACTCAGCGATGGGTAAGCACTCCTCCTACTCCTTGATGTTCTTCTTGATCAACACGCATAGGAGGGTGGCGAGCGTCCGGTTGGCGACTTCTGTTTGGTCATCGGTTTGAGGATGATAGGTTGTGGAGAAGTGTAGCTTGATTCCGAGCTCGGTGCATAACGTCTTCCAAAATTAGCTTAAGAACTTGATGTCTCGGTCCGACACAATTGTCTTTGGCATGCTGTCTAACATCCGCCACAACATTCTCTTTGCCCTTAATGTACTTGATCACACACGGTAAAGATTTGATAAAATTCACTCCATTTAGCATGTCGTTTATTCAACTTGGTTGTCCTCTAAGGTACTTGAGTGTCTCATGATCAGTATGTAAGACAAACTCATGTGGGTGAAGATAATGCTCCCAAACATGCAACACACGCACTAAGGCATACAATTCTTTGTCATAGATAGGATAGAGTTAAGTTGAGCACCGGATATTTTTTCACTAAAATATGCAATGGCTCGCTTTTCTTGCATCAAAACTCTAGCAATTCCATTAGCACTAGCATCATAATGAACCTAAAAGTTTTGTCAAAGTTAGACAGAGCAAGAATCGGAGCATGAGTAAGCAAGGATTTGAGCTCATCATATGCGGTAGATTGCAAAGGTCCCCAAACAAAGGGTCCAGTTTTCTTACTCAAGGCATGCAATGGTGTGGCAATAGTGCTAAAGTATTTCACAAAGCGACGATAGAAACCCGCAAGGCCAAGAAAACTACGGACATGTTGCAAATTTGCGGGTTGTGGCCAAGTTTTAATTGCTTCAATTTAGACTCATCAACATGGACACCCTTCAAAGAAACAGCGAAACCCAAGAAAACAAACTTGTCAACTCCAAAAGTGAAATTTTTCATGTTGGCATAAAGATGTTCCTTGCGAAGAGTTTGCAAAATGGCCCTAACATGATTTACATGATCTTCGATGTATTTGCTAAAATCAAGTATGTCGTCAAAGTAGACCACGACAAACACTCCAATGTATGGACAAAGCACGAAATACTTAAGACAGATGAAAGTACCGAGAGCTTCCGATAAACCCATAGGCTTACTAACCACTCGTACAAGCCAAATTTAGTTTTAAGGCGGTTTTCCATTCATCACCTTCTTGAATGCCTATTTGGTAATATCCACTTTTAATATCAATTTTTGAGAAAATGATGGCACCGCTAAGCTCATCTAGCATATCATCAAGGCGAGGAAATGGGATGCCTATAACGAACGGTGATAGCATTGATGGGTCTACAATCAGTGCAGATGCAAAAACTACAGTCTTTCTTAGGCACAAGGATAACGAGAATAGCACATGGACTTAAGATTTCACATACATTACCGTTGTCGATGAGTTGTTGTACTTGCCATTGGATCTCCTTAGTTTCTTCGGGGTTGAAGCGGTATGGAGCCTTGTTATGAAGAGATGCGCCGGGGATGAGGTTGGTCCGATGTTCAATGCCACGTAGAGGGGGAAGACCGGGAGGTAGCTCATGGGGAAAGACATCCTCAAATTCCTGCAACAAGTTAGAGAACACTAGAGGAATTGGATTAGGAGTGTTAGTTTTTTCCACCTCATCTTTGCATAGGAGGACATAGTGGATGACACTCGATGGGTTCTCACACACTTCCCTCATCTCTCTTTTTGTGGCTAGGAGTACTAAGTTTTTCTCTCTTGGCGAAGAGTCGCTCAATTTGGGCTTGTGGCGCTCACTTTCTTTGTGGTGGTTCACTCTCTCACTAGTATCTCCACGATGGGTGGAAGCTTGCTTGTCAGCGATCACTTGTCTTGGTGACATTGGTCGTAGCACGTACTCCGTACCCTTCATGAAGCTATAGTGGTTAGTTCTTCCATTGTGGATGACGCCACGGTCGAATTGCCAAGGTCTTCCCAAAAGAAGATGGCACACACACATAGGAACCGCATCGCACTCCAAGATGTCCTCATAGGCGCCGATCTTGAAGGAAACTTGCACTGCATGCTCCACTTGAATAGTGTCTGTAACATCCCAAATTTTCAATTTGGAATGTATACACTAGATCATCATGCATATCATATTTTCTTGCATTTTGGTTGATCCTAGAAATTTCACGCAACTCAAGGACCTTCGGAGAGAGTTGGAGATTTCGTTATTTTCATATTTGAGAGTCTTCTCGAATTTGAAAAGAGGATCATTTGATTTATTTATTTCATCTTCAATTATTTTTCCGATATCAAAAATATAAGAGAGGGAATAATATGACTTTCCCAAAATTTAGGAAAAATGAAGATTTAATAAATAGATCAAATTTTGGTTTTGCCGGAGTTTTATTTGCATTTTATTTGGATAGGGAAAAATGCGCGTTCTCAAAAATTGCATTTTAGGTCCGGAGTAAAGTTCATTTTGTTCAGCTCATTTTTAGGAGTCGGGGAAAATTTACTTTAGAATTTTTGGAGCTCGTTTAGATTTTCTTTTCTGTGTTTTTCTGCGCGCGGAACCGTTTAAAAAAAACTTACCGCAGGCCAGCCGGGCCAAGGCCCAGGCCGGCCACCGCCTCCCCAGCCCCTGCGCGTGCGTGCGCTAGGCGCCAGCCAGGCGCAGGCAGGCCGCCGCCTCGCCTCTTGCTCTTAGCCGAATCCTAGTAGGATCCTTAGCCCCCTTTCCTTTATTTCGTTTTCCTAATCCTACTCTATTTCTTGTCCCCTACCCCAAGCAACCCCCTCCCCTCCCCAATATAAATACCCCAACACCCCCCCCCCCTCTAAACACATCAAATCAAAACCGCAACAAGCAGAAGCGCGCAGCCCACCCCGCGCCCCTCACCCGCCGCCGCACCTTGCCCACGCCGCCGTCGCCCTACGCCGCCGCCGCCGGAGCCCCTCGCCGGAGACCTCGCCGGAGGTTGCCCCGCGTCTCTTTTCCTCGGATCGTTTTCTTCTAATCGTTCCGATTCTTTTCTTCTCTTCTGTTTCGTTTTCTAGATCGGTTTTTCATTTCGGTTTTCTTCTCCGAAACCCTAGATCGGATTCGTTTTCTTTTCCGGTTTAGTTGCCTTTGGACCATTCGCCGGACCGTTCGTCCTAACGAACGTGACCACCGGATTCTTCTAGGTTAACGAACGTCCGTTCGTTTAACCGTTCGTCTTTTCTTCTCGTCGGATTTATTCCGCGTTCTTTCCGATCGCCATCTCAGATCCGATCTTCGTTCTAGTTTATCTCCTCGCTCGTTTATCGGAATCAGGTGATTCAAGCGCCTGGAGTTTCATTTCGAAACCGTCGTTCCGTCTAACCAACTTGAACAAGTTTTTGCCCCGGTAAAATTTGACCTAGTTTCAACTTGCTAGAACCGAGTTGTTTTCTTCCGCCGTTTGTTTTCCGCCGTTTGTTCGGTTCGTTCTTTCTTTGCAACCGGAGTTCTTAAGTTGAACTATCTGGTTCGTTTTCTTGTTCGAGTTTTACATGTGCATTAGATGAGTACTTATTGTATGCTTGTTGTTTGTCTGCGATAGATCACCCGGATTGCGCCGCTTGTTACTTCGAAATCCTAGGTCTCGCGGATCATCAGCAAGGCAAGTAACACTTTGATCATATCTTTTCTACAACCCATGTTTTATTGCATTAGATCAATCCTCACACATTGCATGATTAGGATCTAATTAAATTGTGGGATGGGAAGTAGATGAGGTAGTACCTATTACCTGTATTATTATGAAACCTTTGGGAGTTACTTCTACGTTTGCTTATTATGCCATGCTATGCTAGTAGACTTGGATTGGGTGAGTGATATCCATGACAGATGTGAGATTGATAATTTTAATGGTTTATCTAAGGTGGCAACTTAAACACACATCTGGGTGGACTGAGGCACCTGATGTCCATCAGGACTTGCCTGTTTTTTTTTCGGACCGCCACCCAGGCTCAAAGGGATCATAAGATCTTTCATGCTAGAAACTTCCGTGTCCAGCCAGAAGCCATTATGGGCTCTGGCATAGTTGACTAAGCTGTGCGAACTCTTACGGGTAGACTAGCAAATGTAGGGGAAAGTAGGTGTACCGGTCTACCCACATGTAAGGTGCTAGCGCTTCTGAAAGACTGTGTCTCGGTCATCCGTCTTCTCAAACACCCTGCAGTGCGAGAAACCAAACGGAGGCGATCGAGTCTTGTGGGGAAAAGTGCGCAAACCTCTGCAGAGTGTATAAACTAATCATGATTAGCCGTGTCCCCGGTTATGGACAACTTGAGTATCTAGTACTTGAATATCAAGTGAATCTCAACATGTTACTTCTAATTAGTGTTGTTGGGTTTTAATTACTTTTAATTGGGATTGAGAATGCTGTCAACCATTCTCGATGTTTCACAACCACCATGATAGTTAAATAAATTTATTCCTTTGCAGTAGGGAAAAATTGGCTTTATGCAAAACTTTAACCATAGAGCTTTCCACCAGCCATATATGCATATAGTATAGCTGTTCATTCCATTACTCTCTATATGTTACTTTGCCAGCATATTCCCTGTGCTGACCCGTTTTCGGGCTGCAACGTTAATGTTGCAGACTTTACAGACGACGATTGAGGTTCTTTTAGGTTGTGGTTCTATACTCAGTGATGCCGCTGGAGTTGATGGACCCATTAATCTTCCAAGTCTTCGCTGTTATCGACACTAGATGGCCTTAAGCCATTTTTATTGTAATAAGTTCTCTTTGAGACAACGATGTAATAAGTGTGTGATTGCCACTCTGCTATAAATCCTTCACTGTACTGTGTGGTGTCAGCATTACTGAACCAGGGATGACACCGGAGCACAGTATGCTTGATCCATTCGGGTCGGGTCGCCACAGAGATGGTATCAGAGCACACGCTGACTGTAGGACACGACCACTAAGTTAAAGCCATAGGTCACCATTCTCTTCTCATTTTCTAAACTCCTCATCTTTTCTACTCCTTTAGGATGACGAACGTGAAGATTAAGTACGCTCAACCGGATGAAGGCACACCTTTTGGATTTCACCTGAAGAAAGTCACCAAGTACCTGAACATTGGATTACCAAGCTTCACGGGAACCTTCAACGCCACTCTGCCTAAAGAGGAGCGCTGGAAGATTCAAGCTCATGTTCCGGGAAGGACATTCGCACCAATCACAAAGCCCATAGATAGCGTTTTCAATGCACCAACCTGGAGTCTTGGAAGGAGCATGGCAGCTCATATCACCATAGGACGCATTGGAGAAGTTTATCAAGAAGACCTCAAGGACACAATCTACCAGATTTGCGGACGCCGAGATGAACAATGGGAGTTAGTCAGCACCAAGAAGGATTGATCTATTGCATCATTCATCCAGGAGTTAAACCAGCACATTCGACGCCACGAGAACCAGATGTGCAATGTTATGAAAGAGTTGAAGAATGCGAAGGCAAGGATCATCGAGCTAGAAGGAGAACTGAAGTCTACACGCAAGGACTACATGGACGAGATCGTAGCTCTAGCAAGACACAATGGCGATCTTAAGCAGGAGATTGAAGAACTCAAGAGGAAGTTAGCATCCAGGAAGGAAGACAAGTACGTCGCATGTCCGGACAACTACATCATCATCGACGACACCGATTCGGATCCAAGTGAACCCGACTTTGAAGACGAAGCTGGAGCAGATATCATGGAGTCTTCCACCGATTCAAATTTCTAGATGACCACCAGATAGTACTAGTATTCCCCCATGTAAACACAATAGTTCGAGCACTTTTGCGATAGTTAGACCATTTGTAAGCCCTTGTTTGATTGAATGAAGTGATTTTGTGTGCATTTGCTCATGTGCATTGGGGTAGTGTTTTCTCTTTAGACCTCACTCTATTCTCAATTCTCGTCTTTTCTAAAACCCTCAGATACCTCCGAGACGTGATCCCAATTACCATTAAGGATTGGTAACTATGTTTTTCCCTCAGACCTAATAGTATTGGAATCTCAAGGACTGGATGTGATATTAGGCATGGATTGGTTATCAAAGTATAAAGGGAATATTGAGTGTGCTAGTAAGTCAATTTTGCTTACCACACCAGAAGGGAGAAGGATCAAGTATGTATCCCGGCATGTGCCAAACAGGACACAAGTAAACTGCCTAACAGGAGTTGTGCAAGAAGAAGTACCAGTGGTAAAGGATTTTCCTGATGTATTTCCTGAGGAATTACCAGTCATGCCACCGGATAGAGACATAGAGTTCTTAATTGAGCTATTGCCAGGTACAGGCCCAATATCGAAGCGACCATACCGGATGCCAGCAAAGGATTTGGTGGAAACTAAGAATCAGATTAAGGAGTTATTGGATAAAGGTTACATTCGCCCAAGTTCTTCGCCTTGGGGATCACCCGTACTTCTAGTGGAAAAGAAGGATGGAACATTAAGGATGGTTGTAGATTATCGGGGATTGAATGAAGTAACCATCAAGAATAAGTACCCACTGCCAATGATCAACGATCTGTTTGATCGGTTGCAAGGAGCTAAAGTGTTTTCCAAGATCGATTTGCGATTAGGGTACCATCAATTGAAGATTCGGGAGCAGGACATACCTAAGACAGCATTCACCACGAGATATGGACTGTATGAGTATACCGTTATGTCATTTGGATTGACTAACGCGCCTGCCTATTTTATGAACCTAATGAACAAGGTGTTTATGGAGTTTTTGGATAAGTTCATCGTAGTGTTCATTGATGACATCCTGGTTTATTCAAAGAATGAAGAGGAGCATAAGGAACATTTGCGTTTGGTTTTGGAGAAACTAAGGGAACATCAGTTATACGCCAAATTCAGCAAATGTGAGTTTTGGTTGAAGGAAGTTGGATTCCTCGGACACGTTATATCCGGAGAAGGTATAGCAATTGACCCCACTAAGGTTGAAACCGTAACCGAATGGGAATCACCAACGACAGTTGGAGAGATCCGGAGTTTTCTTGGACTCGCAAGATACTACCGGAGATTTATTGAGAATTTCTCAAAGATTGCGAAGCCTATGACTGAGTTGTTGAAGAAGGATACTAAGTTCAAATGGACTAAGGAGTGTGAGGCTAGTTTCCAGGAGTTGAAGAAACGTTTGGTTACCTCACCAGTATTGATTTTGCCAGATCAGACCAAGGATTATGAGGTGTATTGCAACGCTTCATGTCGAGGACTTGGAGCAGTGCTTATGCAGGAAGGGAGAGTTGTTTCGTATGCTTCACGACAACTAAAGCCCCACGAATTGAATTACGCTATGCATGATTTAGAGTTAGCAGCCATAGTGCATGCGTTGAAGACATGGAGACATTTCCTCATTGGAAATCATTGTGAGGTGTACACGGATCACAAGAGTTTGAAGTACATTTTCACGCAGAAGGAGTTGAACCTCCGACAAAGGAGATGGTTGGAGCTCATCAAGGATTATGACATGAGATTGCATTACCATCCCAGAAAAGCTAATGTAGTAGCTGACGCATTGAGCCATAAGAGCCATGTCAATACTCTAATGACAGGGAAAATACCCAAGGAGTTAACAGAAAACCTTTGTGAGCTATGTTTGGAAATAGTTCCGAGAGGCTATGTAGCAGCATTGGAGATTCAGTCAACATTAATGGATAAAATCAGAGAAGCTCAGAAATCTGACAAGGAGATTGCTGTTATAAAAGAGAAATTGAGCGAAGCAAAGCAAAGGGATTTCGTGAGGATGAGCACGACACCCTATGGTTTGAAGACCCTGTTTATGTGCCAAATGACCCGGAGATCAGGAAGTTGATTTTGCAAGAGGCACATGATTCACCGTATTCGATTCACCCTGGGAATACCAAGATGTATTTGGATTTGAAGAAAACATTCTGGTGGACCGGAATGAAGAAGGATATTGCAGCCTATGTAGCAGTTTGTGACGTATGTCAGAGAGTAAAAGCAGAGCATCAGAAGCCAGCAGGATTGTTACAACCATTGCCGATACCCGAATGGAAGTGGGATAAGATAGGCATGGATTTTATCACAGGACTACCCAGGACAAAGGTAGGCTACGATTCGATATGGGTAGTAGTTGATCGTTTGACAAAGATAGCACATTTCATTCCAGTTAAGACCACTTACACCAGTGCTAAGTTGGCGAAGATATACATGACTAGGATCATTTGTTTGCATGGAGTTCCGAGGAGTATCGTATCAGATAACAGTTTCGTCCCATGACAACAGTTACGAAGTTGGAGACCGTCAATTCTTTGGACCAGATTTGATTAAGGAGTCTGAACGGAAAGTTAAGTTGATTCGCGATAGGCTCAAGGTAGCCCAGTCCAGGCAGAAGAGCTACGCAGACTCTAAACGCAAGGAGACAGTTTACGAAACCGGAGACAGAGTTTATCTTCAAGTATCCCCACTTCGAGGAGTTAAGCGCTTTGGAGTTAAGGGAAAATTAGCACCGCGTTTCGTTGGACCGTATAAGATCTTGCAACGTATGGGAGAAGTCGCTTATAAGTTGGAATTACCAGAGGGACTGTCAGGAGTTCATGATGTATTCCGTGTTTCTCAGCTGAAGAAATGTCACGCCGAAATGGCGGAGGTACCGCTAAGAGATACAGTGCCACTTGAAGCAATTCAGTTGAAGGATGACTTAACGTATGAGGAGAAGCCAGTCAAGATTCTCGATTATGCCAGCAGAGTTACCCGTAGCAAGGTTATCAAGTTTTGCAAAGTTCAGTGGAACCACCATTCAGAGGATGAAGCCACCTGGGAAGAGAAGAAGATTTGCTCAAGGACCACCCTCACCTATTTTCTAGCCAACCCGAATCTCGAGGGCGAGATTCATCTTAAGGGGGGTAGGTTTGTAACATCCCAAATTTTCAATTTGGAATGTATACACTAGATCATCATGCATATCATATTTTCTTGCATTTTGGTTGATCCTAGAAATTTCACGCAACTCAAGGACCTTCGGAGAGAGTTGGAGATTTCGTTATTTTCATATTTGAGAGTCTTCTCGAATTTGAAAAGAGGATCATTTGATTTATTTATTTCATCTTCAATTATTTTTCCGATATCAAAAATATAGGAGAGGGAATAATATGACTTTCCCAAAATTTAGGAAAAATGAAGATTTAATAAATAGATCAAATTTTGGTTTTGCCAGAGTTTTATTTGCATTTTATTTGGATAGGGAAAAATGCGCGTTTTCAAAAATTGCATTTTAGCTCCGGAGTAAAGTTCATTTTGTTCGGCTCATTTTTAGGAGTCGGGGAAAATTTACTTTAGAATTTTTGGAGCTCGTATAGATTTTCTTTTCTGTGTTTTTCTGCGCGGTGAACCGTTTAAAAAAAAACTTACTGCAGGCCAGCCGGGCCAAGGCCAACGCCAGCCACCGCCTCCCCAGCCCCTGCACGCGCGTGCACTAGGCGCCAGCCAGGCGCAGGCAGGCCGCCGCCTCGCCTCTTGCTCTTAGCCGAATCCTAGTAGGATTCTTAGCCCCCTTTCCTTTGTTTCGTTTTCCTAATCCTACTCTATTTCTTGTCCACTACCCCAAGAAACCCCCTCCCCTCCCCAATATAAATACCCCAACACCCCCCCCTAAACACATCAAATCAAAGCCGCAGCAAGCAGCAGCGCGCAACCCAACCCGTGCCCCTCTCCCGCCGCCGCACCTTGCCCATGCCGCCGCCCTAAGCCGCCGCCGCCGGAGCCCCTCGCCGGAGACCTCGCCGGAGGTTTCCCCGCGTCTCTTTTCCTCGGATCGTTTTCTTCTAATCGTTCCGATTCTTTTCTTCTCTTCTGTTTCGTTTTCTAGATCGGTTTTTCGTTTCGGTTTTCTTCTCCGAAACCCTAGATCGGATTCGTTTTCTTTTCCGGTTTAGTTGCCTTTGGACCGTTCGCCGGACCGTTCGTCCTAACGAACGTGACCACCGGATTCTTCTAGGTTAACGAACGTCCGTTCGTTTAACCGTTCGTCTTTTCTTCTCGTTGGATTTATTCCGTGTTCTTTCCGATCGCCATCTCAGATCCGATCTTCGTTCTAGTTTATCTCCTCGCTCGTTTATCGGAATCAGGTGATTCAAGCGCCTAGAGTTTCGTTTCGAAACCGCCATTCCGTCTAACCAACTTGAACAAGTTTTTGCCCCGGTAAAATTTGACCTAGTTTCAACTTGCTAGAACGAGTTGTTTTCTTCCGCCGTTTGTTTTCCGCCGTTTGTTCGGTTCGTTCTTTCTTTGCAACCGGAGTTCTTAAGTTGAACTATCTGGTTCATTTTCTTGTTCGAGTTTTACATGTGCATTAGATGAGTACTTATTGTATGCTTGTTGTTTGTCTGCGATAGATCACCCGGATTGCGCTGCTTGTTACTTCGAAACCCTAGGTCTCGCGGATCATCAGCAAGGCAAGTAACACTTTGATCATATCTTTTCTACAACCCATGTTTTATTGCATTAGATCAATCCTCACACATTGCATGATTAGGATCTAATTAAATTGTGGGATGGGAAGTAGATGAGGTTGTACCTATTACCTGTATTATTATGAAACCTTTGGGAGTTACTTCTACGTTTGCTTATTATGCCATGCTATGCTAGTAGACGTGGATTGGGAAGTAGATTGGATTGATCATTTTAATGGTTTATCTAAGGTGGCAACTTAAACACACATCTGGGTGGATTGAGGCACCTGATGTCTATCAGGACTTGCCTGGTTTTTTTTCGGACCGCCACCCAGGCTCAAAGGGATCATAAGATCTTTCATGCTAGAAACTTCCGTGTGCAGCCACAAGCCATTATGGGCTATGGCATAGTTGACTAAGCTGTGCGAACTCTTACGGGTAGACTAGCAGATGTAGGGGAAAGTAGGTGTACCGGTCTACCCACATGTAAGGTGCTAGCGCTTCTGAAAGACTGTGTCTCGGTCATCCGTCTTCTCGAACACCCTGCAGTGCAAGAAACCAAACGGAGGCGATCGAGTCTTGTTGGGAAAAGTGCGCAAACCTCTGCAGAGTGTATAAACTAATCATGATTAGCCGTGTCCCCGGTTATGGACAACTTGAGTATCTAGTACTTGAATATCAAGTGAATCTCAACATGTTACTTCTAATTAATGTTGTTGGGTTTTAATTACTTTTAATTGGGATTGAGAATGCTGTCAACCATTCTCGTTGTTTCACAACCACCATGATAGTTAAATAAATTTATTCCTTTGCAGTAGGGAAAAATTGGCTTTACGCAAAACTGTAACCATAGAGCTTTCCACCAGCCATATATGCCTATAGTATAGCTGTTCATTCCATTACTCTCTATGTGTTTCTTTGCCAGCATATTCCATGTGCTGACTCGTTTTCAGGCTGCAACGTTAATGTTGCAGACTTTTCAGACGACGATTGAGGTGCTTTTAGGTCGTGGTTCTATACTCAGTGATGCCGCTGGAGTTGATGGACCCATTTATCTTCCAAGTCTTCCGCTGTTATCGACACTAGATGGCCTTAAGCCATTTTTATTGTAATAAGTTCTCTTTGAGACAACAATGTAATAAGTGTGTGATTGCCACTCTGCTATAAATCCTTCACTGTACTGTGTGGTGTCAGCATTACTGATCCAGGGATGACACCGGAGCACAGTAGGCTTGATCCATTCGGGTCGGGTCGCCACAGTGTCGGAGTCGCTAAGACATTGCACCTTGTACGGATTAGGATGCTTCTTCTTGACCAATTGCATCTTGGAACATAGATCTTCACTTGCCAAGTTGTGACAACTTCCTCCATCGATGATGACTTTCACATAACACCTGTTGATGCCAGCCTTGGTGTGGAAGATGTGGCACCGTTGGTCTTCTTCTTGGTGATGTTGGAGCGTCAAGACCTTGGAGAGCACGAGAGAGGGACTTGAATCGTTTTCACAATAGACTTGATCATCTTCATTTTCGTTCACACGCCGGTGCATGGCCACGTGCTCAAGGGCTTCCATTTCTTCTTCACTAATCGAGTCGTATGTGCCATCATCGTTGAAGATCATGGTTTGCTTGTTGGTGCATTCGAAGGACTTGTGTCCTCGGCCACCACATGTGAAGCACTTGATAGAACTTGTCTTGACGAGGTCATTCGGTGGCACCAAAAACAAGGGAGTCTAGGATTTGTAGCTGCATGCAGGAGGACGAGTCGATGAAGGCGTAACTTGCTTGGAACTTGATTTGTTGCCGGTACTTGGTGATGCTCTAGTTGAGGTAGGAGGTGCCGAAGTCGCGGGACCTTGAGAGTAGGAGCCGTAGGTCTTGGATGAGTACTTGGCATATTTGAAGTCATCTTGCACATGTTGCTCAGCCTTGGTCGCTTGATGAACTAGTTCGAGAAGGTTGGAGTATGGTCGGATGTCGGCAATCCGCTTTATTGGGTGGTTGAGCCGTTCAAGATGTGTGCCATAGTTTGCTCGTCATCTACCTTGACATTGGCTCGTATCATGGCAACCCCCATTTCTTCGTAGTATTCTTCCACTGTCTTCGTGCCTTTCTTGAGGAGTTGCAACTTCTTGAAGAGATCATGGGTGTAGTGTGTAGGCACGAAGCGAGCTCTCATGAAATCCTTCATTTCCGTCCAAGTTGGGATTGGTGGTTCGCCTCTTATTTGTCGTCGCTCGATCACTTGTTCCCAGCAAATAAGGACGCAGCCTTTAAAGTCAAGGGAGGCCATGGCGATCTTCTTTTTATCGTCGTAGTTGTGAAGAGGGAATATCTTGTCCACCTTCATGACCCATGAGAGATATTCTTGGGGATCATTGCTTCTAGAGAACTTGGGCATGGTGAACTTGAGCTTGCCCTGGAGGAAGGTCCTCAAATGCTCATTCCTCAAGATGTCGCTCTCAGCATGGAGGAGTGTCTTGAAGCACTTGTTCCACTTGGTGGCATTCTTGCCATGTAGGAGGGCGAGGACTATGCACTTGGTTTCACCTTTCTTGTTTCTCTTTGCGACGGGCGACTTCTTGTCGTGCTTGACGAAATGCTTCCTCTTGTTCACGCACTTGGTGGATGCACTCGTCGACGGCTCTAGTAGCCTCGCGGAGTGTTCGTTGTGCTTCAAGTGCTTGTGCTTGTCGGATGGCTTCACCATCTTGACGTTCTTGATGTTGCACTTGTTGAGGTATTTGATCTTGCTCCATTGCTTCTTGTCGTGGAATTGTCACGGCAGATGTCCTAGGTGTCTGGACTTATTCGCGAGGCCAACGCATCTATGTGGTAGCTTGAGAGGGGTTGAGCGGGACGAGAGACGCGATGTTTTACCCAGGTTTGGCCCCTTACGATGGAGGTAAAAGCCTACATGCTGCTTCTTTGATATTGATGATGATGATCACGGTTACAAGAGTGCTCTATCTCGAGAGCTATTGTCTAAACCTAACTTGTCCAACTTGTGAAATTTGTAAACTTGTCCCTCTTGGGGTGCCCTGCCCCTCCTTATATATGTTGAAGGGGCGGGTTACATGTGGAGTCCAACTCGGACTTTAACTTAAACTATTTTGACTTCCCTTCCTGGGCTTCTTAACATCTGCCGGTTTAACATTGGTCTGCCGGTTTAACATTGTTCTGTCGGTTTAACATTGTTCTGCCGGTTTACCATTGTTTGCCTTAGCCATCTGTCTTGACTCTCTGTCTTAACTCTCCGCCGGTTTACCATCTGCCGGTTTACGAAGTCCCAGCCGGTTTAACATTCCAGCCGGGTCATACCGTGGGGTATATCCCCGACAGCTACTACCTCCTATACCACTGCCGTTCGACAATGCGGCATCCGAGCCGGGCACCGTGCTCTCCAAGGGACTCCCACAGAGAGCATGGTCATCCTTGGGAGCCCTGACATTAGAAGCCACCGCACGTCCCGAAGATGTGTGCGAAAGCTGAAAGCCTTCCTGTACGACGAGAGGACCGTGCCTAGGAGGATCCAGATTTACCCCTGTTGGCGACGAGTCTCTCCTTCACGATGCTGCGAGAGGAAGAAGAATGGGGAGCCATCGACTACCATGCGCCATGCCCGCTTCGAGCCACCACATGGTGCCGTTCGCGTCCTATCCCACTGAAGTCAAGGCCACAAGTGACCCGGCAGCAAGCACTCCGGGGTTGCCACTCCCGGCGTCAGCGCTGCGCTGCCCGAATCTTCCTCTCAGATACAAGGGAGATCTCATGCAGTGGCCTCGGGGCTGGCCCCAAGCTCTTCTCTTAGGCATCACCGGCAGAAGCATAAACCAAAGGAGGAAGAGCAGGAATGCGAAGGTGGATGACTCTGGCCTCCTCCGCCCCTCCCTTTCATAGGTCGGGCGGAGGAGGGCAGCTGCTCCATCAACGGGCGGCCACCGTCCTCCTCCACCAATTCAAGGCGGGCGGGCCCTCTCCAAGATGCTCTCTCGTGCCACGTGCCTTCGTTACATGCCCCATGCAATGCATGCAACATACGTGGCCAAGGATGAGAGCACGCAGTGGGAAGAGTAAACTGGCAGTTTCTACCCCGTGCGTTTAAGTCATTCACGGGCCATTACTGGAGCGGCCCCACCACTATCGGCTTTACACCACGCGCGGGGAACCCGAAAACTGAGCCGAAATCAAGACTAATGAATCAGCAATGGAAATCTAAAGGGGCCAACCCCTTTAGCAACCCTGCATGTGCACTTATTAGGCCCTACCCCGACGATGCTCAACAGCGCATTCGAGGCAGGACCGGGGGCTTCTGTCGGTGCAACAGACCCTAGGTCCATTGCCCAGACTATGCACAGGCAAAAGAGCAAGATTGAAGCATCAGCTGGAGTCAGAGATTGAAGGACCAAGAGATTTGGAGAACCAACATGCAGATCAGAGGGACCAGGATCAAGCCAGAGGAGTAGTATACCGGCATGAGAAAGGCCTCCCTTGCCGGGCAGGCGAGCCCGGCAAGGGGCAAGGCCACCGCCAGAAGCAAGTAACCAAGATGCCCCGACAGGGTCTGCCGGGGCTCGCAGAGGCAAAACCACCCCAACAACCACTCAAGCGTGACCCATGTCATCAATCAGTGCGGTGTGAAGTCGCAAGGTGATTAAATGGCAGCCATTCGTCACATGGCCGCCGTTTCCTACAGAAGGAACATACATATGACACCCGTCCTACGACGTGTCAATAGGACAAGCGTGGAGCTGGCGAGATAGCCCGACAAACCTTGTCGAACAACCAGTGATGTGACACTAAGCGGTGCATTCAATGCACCCTGTCAGCCAGCAGAGTTAGGTATGATAGCACTATTTGCTATCATATCATTGGATAATTACCACTTTGCCATTGTGGTGACCCCTTAATCTATAAAAGGAGGCCCATGGCACCCATAGGAGAGGTTGGAAAAGTTGAGGAACCCGCACCCCATATGTGCGTAGTCACCGCTGCCATACGGCGACCCCTGCCGGGCAAGTGTACTGCGTTGCATTATCCACATTCTACCATCAATCCACCAAAGCAGGAGTAGGGTTTTACGCCTCGTGGCGGCCCGAACCTGGGTAAATTGCTTGTGTGCTCTATGTCGTGCTGCCGCGCGCTGGTCTGCTCTTTGTGCAACACGATGTCCCCCTGCCGATCCAGCAAGGGGCCTCCTAGTCCCATAGGTGGTCGTGGATATGCCGTGACACTAGTACTATGTGTTGTCTCCGACCTAGAAGCGGAAGAATTGGTGACGCTCTACCACATTGTTCATGTCCCACTCCTTTCACTAATGTGTGCGACATCCAGCATGTGCCGTGTTTGGCACTCCTTCATCATAAGACTTGAAATGCTAGCTTTCATCAAAAATATAAAATAAATACAAATCAACAATGATACTATACCACATGGTTTCCTTGCTTCTCGATATCGGAAAGAATACTTCCGTTCGCTGACATATGGGACATCGACCATCCTGGATCACTTTCCATGCATGCAGAACTCCAAGGGAGAGTCGCCCCGGTCATCGCGCCACTGTAACAATGACTAATGAGCCATCAAATCACAGGCCCAACCTTTCTCACTGTAAAGTTTCTCGGATGAAGGAACCATCATGAATTCCTTGAAGCAATACTACTGGCTATAGTAGTACTGTACTCCAGCGAAGGTCTCCTTTGGTTCATGGGAGGAATTTTTTAGGAATATGAAAATCATAGGAAGTGACATGACATGCATCTCAATTCCTATAGACAAAGAGATGCCATTTGATGCATAGGATAAGAATTTTTTTCATTGAGTCTAGGCTAATGTACTGGTAATCTACTCTAAAAACTACAGTAGTAACTAGGATTGGTACATGCTCGTAATTAATTGAACAAACATACAGACGACACAAACACACACACTAACTACTAGTACTACTACTTCTCACATGTTGGCCAGACGCCTTCGTTCCCTTTCCCGGCTTCGTCGACGACACCTCACCATTCTTGGATCTCCGCCGAGCTCTCCGCAGCAGCGCGTGCGTCCTCTTATTTCTTGCAGCGGCGGGCCTCTCATTTCTTGAGTGCTTTCTTCCCTGTTCGCTCCCTCTGTGCGGCTTTGGCTGCCTTTTACTCTAACGCCCATTCGGCCTTGGGAGCTTCAAAGTCCGCCCACATAGGTTTGAGGTCGCGAGTGGCGATGAATTCCGCATGGCGGGATGCCATTGTTTCCCACTACAGGAATCAGGATATTTGGCGTCTGTCATGTCATACGCCAAAGGCATGACTAGCAGACGGCAAACACCTTTGTCGTCAGCCAGCAGACGGTAAAAAGTCCGGCTGAACGAACCACGGCAAAGGCCTCTTTGTCATCTGCTGGCTGACGGGAAAGATGTCGAGGCCTTTGCCGTCCGCTAGCAGACGGCAAAGTGCATGGACGACGCACGTGGCAAGTTAGTTACGTTAGGGGGTTAACTGTGTGCTTTGTCATCTGCCAGCTGACGGCAAAGACCTTATCATCTTTGTCATCGGCCAGCGGATGACAAAGAATCATAGGTCTTTGCCGTCTGCAGCGGACCGCAAAGAATTATAGGAATCAGGATATTTGCCGTCCGCCATGGCATACGACAAAGGCATGACTAGCGAACGGCAAAGACCATTGTTGTCAGCCAGCAAATGGTAAAAATTCTGGCTGAGTGAACCACGACAAAGGCCTCTTTGTCGTCTGCTGGCTGACGGCAAAGATGTTGAGGCCTTTGCCGTCCGCTAGCAAACGCCAAAGGGCATGGACGACGCACGTGGCAGGTTAGTTACGTTAGGGGGTTAACGGTGTGCTTTGCCGTCTGCCAGTAGACGGCATAGAGCTTATCATCTTTCTCGTCGGCCAGCAGACGGCAAAGAATCAAAGGTCTTTGTTGTCGGCCAGCGGACGGCAAAGAGCCTGTACAACCCCTCTTTTTTCTGTTTTTTTGTTAAATTCATTGTATTTCACAGAATTTGACAGATATATATAACAAGTTTCCAACAACATATAGATAACAAGTTTCCAACAACATATATATAACAATTTTTGAACAACAAGTTATCCAACAACATATATATAACAAGTTTCCAACAACAAGTTATCCAACAACATATCCAACACAAAATGGTTTCATCCATACATACATATCCAACAGCAATTTTGCAACAAGTTTCCAAAAACATAAAATAAGCACAAGGAGAAGAATGGACTCCATGGAAGCAAGCTCCTCATCTAAAGCAAATATGCAAATTTGGAAAGAAGAAAGTTCGAACAAGAAGAAGACTAGCTAGAAGAAGAAGAAGAAGAAGAAGAAGAAAAAGAAGAAGAAGAAGGATTTTTCTTCTCTTTCGTTTTCTCCTCTCCTCTTCTTTATCTTCTTCTTCTAACTATGGAAGGTAAAAATGCCATTTTTTAGCTAAGCTAGGTAAAAATGCTAAATGTAAGTCATTTTGGAGCTTAGTAAGGTTATTTTATCATTTTGGAGGAAAATAAGCTAAGTATCTGTCATTTTGGAGCTAAACCAAGGTTATCATGCCATTTTTACCTAAGTATGCTAAGTATGTCATAAATGAACTGAAGAAGCTATCTATAGGTCATTTTTGAGCTAACCTATGTACTTATGACATTTTTGAGCTAGCTAAGCATATTTTGTCATTTTGGAGGAAAGAATGCTAAGCATAGGTCATTTAATAGCTATCCTAGGTAAAGTATGCCAGTTTGGAGCTTAGTAAGGTTATTTTGTCATTTTGGAGGAAAATAAGCTAAGTCTATGTCATTTGGAGCTAAACCAAGGTTATTATGCCATTTTTTACCCAAGTGAGCTAAGTATGTCATAAATGAACTAGCTAAGCTAAGTATAGATCATTATTGGGCTATCCTAGGTAGTTATGCATGTTTTTAGCTAACTAAGAATATTAGATCATTTAGTAGGAAAAAATGCTAAGTATAGGTCATCTTATAGCTATACTTGGTAAAGTATAGAAGTTTGGAGCTAAGTAAGGTTATTATGTCATTTTGAAGGAAAATAAGCTAAGTCTATGTCATTTTGGAGCTAAACCTAGGTTATTATGCCATTTTTACCCAAGTGAGCTAATTATGTCATAAATGAACTAGCTAAGCTAAGTATAGATCATTATTGAGCTATCCTAGGTAGTTATGCCTGTTTTTAGCTAACTAGGCATATTTTGTCATTTTGGAGGAAAAAATGCTAAGTATAGGTCATTTAATAACTATCCTAGGTAAAGTATGTCAGTTTGGAGCTAAGAAATGTTATTATGTCATTTTCAAGGAAAATAAGCTATGTCTATGTCATTTTGGAGCTAAACCTAGGTTATTATGCCATTATTTACCCAAGTGAGCTAATTATGTCATAAATGAACTAGCTAAGCTAAGTATAGATCATTATTGAGCTATCCTAGGTAGTTATGCCTCTTTTTAGCTAACTAAGTGTATTAAGTCATTTAGTAGGAAAAATGCTAAGTACATGTCATCTTATAGCTATCATAGGTAAAATATGTCAGTTTGGAGCTAAGTAAGGTTATTATGTCACTTGGGAAAACTTACCATCATCACGAAGGTGAAGGAACGGTCGGGTGTGCAGTAGTGCCAGACGGAGAAGGACCGTTCGGGGTTGCACAGTTGCGAGACGGATAAGGATCAGTCGATGCTTGTCGGTAGGCATGTGGCACCAAAGATCATTTGCAATGTCTTGTCACCATGATGCAACTAAATGGGAATAGTAGTAACTAATGAAACTCACCGTGTCCGCTATACCGATCTGCGGCATCGGCGAAGGGGTCTGACCATTTTTCTCGCAAACGTATTGTATATTTTGTTTTCGCGAGTCAGTCATATTAGTTAGTAATGAAACGAACATTACATGCATGATTTGGCTAATATGCAGGAGAAACTTACCACGAGGAGCTCGTATAGGGCCCGGTGACCCAAGTCATTCTGGTTCCTCTCCTCCTCCATCATCCTAGCCGCCCTATCCTCCAACTCCTCCTCCCTCTGCGCCGCCTGCCTATTTTCCGCCACTGGAAGCTCCAGGGCCCTAGCCTCGATGGCGAGCTCTGTTGGCCGTGGACGAGGACTCATCTCAGGAAGAGAGCTCGTCTGGCGCTTCTTGATCTCCCGGAGAGTTCTAGGACACCATATCAGTCCATCCATAATGGCTGTCGAGCCATGTTTCCTCCCTTTACTAGATAGCATCACGAGTTCTAGATCAAAAGCACTCTGGTTTGGGTTGAAGTTATCCCCTTTCAACGCCATCCCAAAGTCTCTATACCTCACGCTTCTTGTGGGAGGAGATGTTGGTGAAGCTCTCTGGATGATCGAGGTCGGACTCAGAGAATGCCTTAGCCTTCTTGGACGGGGATCTATGGGCCATGGCATAGAGGTCGTACAACGGTGGCACTTCCTGCTTGTGGTGATGTGCCTAATAGAAAGGAACAACATATTAGTTTAGGGCCCAAGATAGCATAAAGAATGAAATTGCATGAATCATGAAGCAAACCACATATACCCAGTGATCCCCGTACTTAAACAAATTGGAGCTCCCTTGATGGTGTGGCACACCTCGCATTTGGGCACGCTTATCCCTGGCCTTGTTGTGTTCGGCTAGCCATTGGGGAGATCACCACTCATCCACCAACGCCTCCCAACAGTCCATCATATTCACACACCATCTCAGGGGCACCTAAGTTTGGCAAAGAGAAATTTCAGCGCTATGCCTATGAATGAAATCAAGGAAACTAAGTACAAGGCCTTAAGAATAGGTAATTACCTTCATGTACTTCTCCATACTCAGATACTTGCCGCGATACTTTGTCTCGGTCCTCCTAATGTTAGTCGAGGCGTAGTAGTCTCGAACAGCCAACACCCTAGCCTCGTGCCATAAGTTCTGAACTAGGCGCTTGCACTCGGCTTCCAGAACCCTAGCCGCCTCTGCCTCGTCTTCCTCACAACACTAATTAGTGCAATCACTAGGTAATCTTGATTATTAATTCTGTAAAGGAGAAATTACCCAAAATTGCCGCCTCACAATGTCAGCCACCGTCTCGCACAGGACACCGTCGACCCTCTCATCCGGCGGGGCCGGGGCAGCCACATACAGCTCCCAGCTCAGTGCTAGCTATGGAACCTGACCCTCACCGGGCAAAGTGACCCACCCTGGGAAGTGGTGCCGGCAAAGCACACCAAGGACCTGATTGGGCTTGCGGACACCAGCGGCGTATATCCAACCCCAGCAGTATGACAAGGCCAACATATTAGATATTAATTTGAAGAAACATGAGGGATAAAGGTTAAAAAAGAGTAAATGCACTTTACCTCTCCCTGTTAGGCTGAATGAACCACCTCTGATCGCGGGTCGCCGACAAGGTCGGGAGCTTCGTACCACCATGCTGGTAGACCTTCTTGCCCTGCTCAACTAGCTCGCCCTCACTAAACTATCGTGAGACCAGCTCTCCTCGCCATCAGCATGGCCACTAGTCTTCGGAGTCACGTGGGACGAAGACAATGGGACCGGAGTCTCCTGAGACGAAGACTGTGGGACCCGAGTCTCTTGGGACGAAGGCTCTGGGGCCTGAGGCTCGTCGGCCCGAGGCACGTGGACCGGAGTCCGAGATGGTTCCAAGTCTGACGGGTTCACCTGAGGCGGAGCACTCTGGTGGTTCGGAGAAACAGCTTGGGGTGGTGGCGAGGAAGGCGCAACAGGCTTCCTACCTCTCCTGCCACCACGTCCACCTCTAGCTCCACCCCTCTTCGTCTTCCTCCGACCTCTCCCAACTGAAGAAGCGCCCAAAAGAGGTGCCGTCATGCTGTCTACGAGCGCTCTCCGAAGCTGCTCGGGTGCAATATAGCCACCCCTCCCAGCATGCGCCGAGGAAGGAGGCTCGGAGCACTCTTGACCCGCGCCCAGCATCTGTCAACACCTGCAATGACAAAGAGTAAATGAATTTAGTACAACATAAACATAATAAAAAAATTGGTGGGTGAAAACAACACCTAAAAAACTAACTAACTAAGTAATTAACTAAAGAAATAACTAACTAACTAATTAAACGCTTTTTCTTCAGGCCAGAAATGGCCTTTAATAGGTTAAAATTATTTTAGTGTTTCCAAAATATTTGAGAAAATTTAGGGAAGCTGATTGGTCAAATAAACAATCCATCAAAAACCCTTTATGCAAAATTGTACCTTTCCTAGTTGCTACCTGTCCATGCCCATGGTCAAATAATTCTAGAAACCATTAGCCAACTAATTGACAAATCATGAGTAAACCTACCTTTTCTTTTTCTTTTCTGATTTTCAAGAAACAAAAGAAAAGGGATGCATACGCATCCTAATCATAATCATTTACAAGGTTGTTTTCTACGAGTAGTAATTAGTTAAACTAAAACTGGTTAACATAACTAACCTACAAACTAATTAACCTAACTAGCCCACAAACTAATTAACCTAACTAGTTAATAGAACTAACCTAACTAACCTACAAAATAACCTAACTAACCTACAAACTAACTAACCTAACTAACGTATAAACTAAATTAACCTAACTAACCTAGGTTAGTTCAAAAAATAATATTTAAAGAGTTTCATAACAAATGGTTGAGCCATCAGACAATTGAGGTAGTCCTGGATTTGGGGTGTCCGGACAGCCGGACTATCTCCATTGGCCGGACTATTAGATTATGAAGATACAAGATTGAAGACTTCGTCTTGTGTCAGGATGGGACTCTACTTAGCGTGGAAGGCAAGCTAGGCAAATACGTATATGGATATCTCCTCCTTTGTAACCGGCCTCGTGTAACCCTAACCCTCTCCGGTGTCTATATAAACCGAAGGGTTTTAGTCCGTAGAACAACCATAACATACAATCATACCATAGGCTAGCTTCTAGGGTTTAGCCTCTCTGATCTCGTGGTAGATCTACTCTTGTAACACCCATATCATCAATATTAATCAAGCAGGACGTAGGGTTTTACCTCCATCAAGAGGGCCTGAACCTGGGTAAAACATCGTGTCCCCTGCCTTCTGTTTTGGGACCCCCTACCCGAGATCCGCCGGTTTTGACACCGACATTGGTGCTTCCATTGAGACTTCCGTTGTGCCGTCGCCACCAGGAAGGATGTCTCATCCCGTCTTTAAGGACGGCACTATCGCTGAGGGAGCTTTGGCTATCGGCCAAACTCTCTGGCTAGGTGGTTTCCTTATGAACGCCTGCTCGGCCGCTGCGCCAACGATGACTTCTCGGGTCATCGAAAGCAATCTTCACGTCAACTCGTAACTCGCCGAGCAATTAGATCCAATGGAGCTCTCTTCCCTGAACGAGCTCTTGGATCGCATCGCCGCCTTGGGAGTCGCTACAGACTACGATCAGATTGGGCCTAAACCCGATCTGAGAGAGATTAACTCTCCCCAGGTCACCCATCACGTTGAAGTGGTGGAGGAACAATGCGATAACCCTTCATCTATCATAAGGACTAGCTATGTCCGGATTCCTGATCCCTCCAAGCCGGATACCCGCGGAGGGGAGGACGTCACTCAAGGAATGAACCTAGAATCAGGCAGCGGGCTAGATTTATCGGAAAACATCCAAGAATCCAAACTTTCGATTTCGGAAACTCCTTGGCCCCTGAGTCTCAGATCGGGTGAGGATTCGGATTCAATTACACCCACCCACCCAAACATACACGATCTAGCCCAAATTAGGCAAAGCCCAAAGAAATAGTACACCATTACTGGGCCAGATTCCTCCTAGTCATGAACAGGATAAACGACTGCCGCGAGGAAGACGCAATTTCATTCTTCTGCAATAATTGCACGGACAAGGGAATCCTCAATGCCCTAAGTCGCCGCGAAATTACACGCTTTGCAGACTTGGTGTCCATAGTACGAAAGCACTGTGCGATGGAAAGCGCCTGGAAAACCGAAATAAAATTTTGGGATAATCCGGCCCTGAATACAAACCCAGTCCGAAATAAAATGGTGCATTATCACAATACACCTGGGTTACCTACCAAAAAGCAAAAGTCCTCTATGGGGCAAGGAACCTTACTGGAGGGATGGCTCAACGGACCCTGCAAAATTCATAGTACAGCGGATGCAATACCAACGCAGAGCCTTAGAGCATGTTGGATACTCCGGCAGGTGGCCAAATGTGGTGAGGATCTACTCCTCCCAAAAACCATAGAGCACCATCCCGTGGACAACAATATGGTGTTAACGATCTTTGAGACCTTCGGGTCAAATAATAGACGCAAGCGAACACTCCGCAGCATGGCCGAAATCTGCCACATAGCAGAAATAAATCCTTGGAGTGACGCGGCTATTACCTTCAATGCCAGTGACGAACCAAAATTCCGAACAGCTCGAGCACCAGCCGCACTGGTCCGCAGTCCAATCGTGGACGGCTTTCGACTCACCAAGGTACTCATGGACGGCGGCAGCGGATTAAACCTCATCTATGAGGAAACTCTTCAAAAGATGGAAATAGACTGGAGCTGGATTGAGCAAAGTAGCACAACCTTTAGAGGAATCATCCCCAGTCGGGAAGCACGTCGTGCTGGGAAAATCACACTAGATGTGGTATTCGGCACGCGGGATAATTACAGGTCTAAAGAAATTACATTCCAAGTGGCCCCATTCAGCAGCGGATACCACGCTCTACTAGGGTGGGAGGCATTTACAATCTTCCAACCCATACCCCATTACGGGTACATGAAGCTCAAAATGCCCGGGCCCAATGGAATCATCACTCTTGCTAGTGATCCGGACATAGCACTTCGCGCCGAAAATAAGACAGCCGCACTAGCCCTTGAGGCACTATCCGAAGCCCTAGCGGCCGAGGAACTAACTTCGCTACGCTCCATGGTGAACAGGGACGATGTGATACTTGATAAAAGATCCAAGTCCACCTCTTTTAAACCGGCGGACGAAATAGTCAAATTCCAAGTCCATCCAACGGACCCTACAAAAATAGCTTCCGTCGAGGCACAATTAAACCCTGAGGTCGACGCCACACTGCGAGTGTTCCTACGCGAGAACTGGGACATTTTTTCCTGGCACCCTTCAGACATGCCAGGAATCCCACGCAGGCTGGCTGAGCACAGCCTAAATATCATAGAAGGATTCAAGCCAGTCAAGCAGGCTCTTTGACGTTTCTCCGAGCCTAAGAGACAAGCCATGGGAGAGGAACTAGCTGAGCTATTGGAGGCCGGATTCATCAGAGACATAAAACATCTGGACTGGCTAGCAAACCTGGTGATGGTACCAAAGAAGGACAAATACTGGCGCTTGTGCGTCGATTTTAAGGACCTTAACAAGGCCTGCCCAAAGGATCCCTTCCCCCTCCCCCGCATCGATCAAATCATCGATGCTACCGCAGGACACGATTCATTTTGTTTCCTCGACGCATACTCCGGATACCATCAAATTAAAATGGTGGAGCCAGACCAAGCTGCAACGGCATTCATCACACCATATGACCCATTCTGCTTCAACACAATGCCCTTCGGGCTCAAAAACGCCGGCACAACATATCAATGCCTGATTCAGACATGTCTGGCAAACCAGATCGGCAAAATAGTGGAGGCATACGTGGATGACGTGGTCGTTAAAACCAAGCATGTCGAAACTCTAGTAGACGACTTGAGGCTCACATTCGACAACCTCCGAACATATGACATCAAGCTCAGTCAGGAAAAATGCATTTTCGGCGTACCAGCCAGAAAGCTCCTGGGATTCATTGTCTCAAGTAGAGGTATTGAAGCTAATCCAGCCAAAATCCGAGCGTTGTCACAGTTGGCTACCCCAACAGACCTCAAACAAATACAAAAATTGACTGGATGCGCGGCGGCTCTAAGCCGCTTTATCTCCCGCTTGGGAGAAAAGGCATTACCCCTTTATCGCCTCCTTCGTCGCACCGAACACTTCGAGTGGATGGATGCCGCCTCGGCTGGACTCAACAAAATAAAAGCCATATTGGCAACAAACCCAGTCCTGGCCGTGCCAAACATTGGCGAACCAATGCTATTATACATTGCGGCAACTCATCAAGTAGTAAGCGCAGTGCTCGTCATCGAGCGAGAAGCGGACGAACACAAATTCCCCTATCAAAAGCCGGTTTAGTATGTGTCCACTGTCCTTACTCCATGCAAATCACGGTACCTGCATTGTCAAAAGATAGCGTACGCGGTATTTATGGCATCCGGGAAGCTGCGACACTACTTTCAAGAGTGTTCGATAACGGTAGCCTCGGAAGTACCACTTAACGATATTATAAACAATCGCGACGCGACGGTCCGGATTGCCAAATGGGCCATTGAGCTCCTCCCATTCAACATAACTTACAAGCCACGGTGAGCTATCAAGTTGCATGTTTTGGCTGACTTCGTCGCTGAGTGGACGGAAGCCGAACTCCCTAAAGAGTACGACACATATTCAAACTGGATCATGCACTTCGACGGCTCCAAAATGTTGGCTGGTCTGGGGGCTGGTGTCATTTTGACATCCCCAGCAGGAGATACCGTTCAATATGTACTACAGATAATGTATCCAGACTCCAACAACGCAGCCGAATATGAGGCCCTTCTACATGGTCTCCGGATGGCAGTATCCATGGGCATTCAACGCCTAGAGGTGCGCGGGGATTCGAACCTCGCAATATCCCAGATAAATGGAGACTTCGATGCCAAGGATCCAAAAATGGCAGCTTATCGCAATGCCGTCCTAAAAATGTCAGCTCGGTTTGAGGGGCTCGAATTTCACCATGTGGCTTGGGAAAACAATCAGGCGGCGGATATCCTCGCCCGCATCGGCGCAAAATGCGGTGCGGTCCCTCCCAACATATTTCTGGAACGGCTCTTCAAGCCATCCGTAGCATGGGAGGGGGACACTGGTAACAACAGTCCAGACCTGGCCAAAATACCCGATACCGAACTCTCTGACACAATCGGAGGCTCCGCCACCGAAATAACACAATCAGCCCATGAAATAATGGCCATTATTGCCCCGTGGACAGAATCATTCCTGGCCTACCTAACTAGACAAGAACTTTCGGAGGACCAAAATGAGGCACGCTGCATAGTGCGGCGATCCAAGGCCTAAAGGGTCCATGAGGGAGAATTGTACAAAAAAAGCGCTACCGGAGTCCTTCAAAGATGCATCTCCGAAGAGGAAGGGCGGAACCTCTTGGCAGAAATTCACGCCGGACTCGGCGGTCATCACGCCGCAGCCCGGGCTCTTGTAAGCAAGGCCTTCCGTACAGGATTCTATTGGCCAACGGCCCGGGCAGATGCATAGGACTTGGTCCAACGTTGCGCCGGTTGCCAGCTCTTTGCAAATCAAAGCAACATGCCACCCACCGCCCTCCAAACAATCCCCATTACATGGCCCTTCGCGGTCTGGGTGCTTGACATGGTTGGACCCCTTAAAGGGGGAACCCATAAGAAAAAATACTTATTGGTCATGGTGGATAAATTCACCAAATGGATAGAGGCTAAACCTGTTAAAACAGCCGAATCCGGACCGGTGATAGATTTCATATCCGGGGTTGTACAACGTTACGGCATCCCCCATAGCATCATCACTGATAACGGCACGAACTTCACGGTCGACGAGGTAAAACTCTGGTGTAGCAAAGTGGGCATCAAGCTCGATTATGCTTCAGTCTGTCACCCACAAACCAACAGTCAAGTCGAACGAGCAAATGGTCTTATAATGAGCGGCATTAAACCCAGATTAGTGCGCTCCTTAATGGAGTCTAACACGCACTAGGTAGAGGAGCTCGACTCCGTACTCTGGGGGCTGCGGACCACGCCGAATCGTAGTACCGGATATACACCATTTTTTATGGTGTACGGCACAGAGGCAGTCCTACCCTGTGACATAATTCATGACTCACCTCGAGTGCGCACGTACGAAGAAATAGAAGCCGAGCTCGATCGGCAGGAGAGTCTGGACACCTGGGAGGAAGAGCACGACATCGCCAAAGCCCGTTCCGCATTTTACCAGCAACAGGCTCGCAGATACCAAAGCAGAGAAGTACGGGCCAAAACATATAACGTTGGCGAACTAGTTCTACGGCTGCCGGATAAGAAACAGAACAAGCTCGAGCCCAAATGGGAAGGTCCCTTCATTATCGACCAAGTTCTGACCGGTGGAGCGTACCGACTGCGGGATGCATCGACTAGTCGACTCAAGCCGAACCCATGGAACATAGCCAGGCTCTGAAGATTCTACGCCTAGCACCGGACTTTATGTTAGTCCCCTCCCTTTGTCCATTTTCTGCATATGCATCATCTGTCTTTTTTCCCTTTCTTTCTTTTATTTTTCTAGGCCTTCTAGGGTCACCTTGTGCCTCACTAATACATCACAGATGCGCTAGCCGCACTCTTCATACCTGGGGGCTTCTTTCAGAGAAGCTTTAATTATTTCCCTGGGCCTCACGCCCAACACATGTGTTATACTTCCGCATGTACCTTTTTCACCATTATATGCATCGATATGACTTAAGTTTTGGCCAAGCTGGGTTGCCTGGCTCTTGTATTTATACCCTATGTTCCCGTTAATTCGGCTAGGGCATAAGGGGAGCACCTCTGCGATTGTTACCGTCGGGTCAGCCGGACGTGTACCTCAGACTGGGTGAAGCCGAAAGCTAGCGTTCTTAAGGGAATATTCGGTTGGTGAACAAAAGATGACTTTTATTATTCATATCTGCCCCCAGATTATTTTTCTGCTCTTCTTATCACAGTCCGGACATGCACTTTAGGGCATGCTTACCCAGGGAAAGGAACCCTTAACGGAACTATTCTCCCTGGAAGATGTTTCTTACTACCCATGTAATATAACATAACTAGTTGGGCACTTGTCTGATAAAGCACTAATGACCCCTACGCCTGGTCTCCACGCATGCCCCGGTTCTTATATAACCGAGAGGGTATTCGGATACACTCCGGACTGTCGGGTCCCGAGGTTGAAGCGAAAAGGTTCGCCACGACAAACGATCTACAATCCGGCTAGAAGGCATTAAACATGTCACTTTAAAATTACATAGTCAATTTGATTGGTTGAATTCCTCTTCAATACCATCTAATAGGCTGTCTAGTCTACAGTCCTGTTGGGAATACTTTGCGGCCAATTCTACTTGGCCATACACTAAGCTCACAGGGATCTCCTTCCCATCAGGCCCCACTGGTCCGACTTCGGCCTTGTGGTTCGGGTCAGCCTTTGTGTACCGTGTCTTCACCATTGCCCAGGCTTACCTGGTGCCCTGACGGCAGGCTGATATCTTCCACAATCGGAAGCACCGACGTGCTCCCTTCAGCTTTTTTGCAAGCTCTCCAAGGCCTTCGGGTATGGAGACGGATGGCCACAAGGCCTGGGCGACGCCTTGCATCACCTATCGAACTCGTTCATGCAGTTGTGAGAGCTCGGGAAGAAGATCACCCATTGAACCGGGCATCTCCTCGGCAGGACGACCTATTAGCATACCTACAGACATAACTCTGTCAGCCAGCTTCCTCACCGAACTCTTTTTCAAAGTTCGTTCAAGCACTTACTAAATATGCCGCGTCGAAGCCGCCAATTCTCCTTAACAGAGTCCGACAGTTGGACCCGAACATCTTTTAGTTCCACGCCCAGCTTGGTCTTGGCATCTAGGAGATCATTCTTCTCCTGCCTTACCCTCGTAAGCACGCTCTCACCGGCCTTCAGCTGGCGTATGAGTTGTTGCTTATCCGGATTCACTCCAGCGTCATCTGCAATTTTATCGTCAGATATGCATATACGCCGCATTCTAATATGATACTTATCATTCGAAGGATATGTTACCAGAGGGGGTCTCTTTGGGCTCCCCTGGTGCGGCCAGTGCGGCCTAAAGTTGGGCTTTGCACTCTTTTAGCTCCTGGGACAGTTGAGTATTTTTTCTGTAAGAACCTGCATAACAAATGATCCTTAAATCAGTTATCCTAACTGTTTCAAGTCTAAGGGGCTAGTAATATATATATATATATAATCATCAAATTTTCTCACCCGTATGTCTTTTACATACTGCTCCGTGGCTCTGGCTAGACCATTTTGAGCGGCACGGAGGTGCGCTTCTCCCGAATTGAAGGCATCCAATGCCTCTTCGGAGAAACAAGCGTCACGAAGAACAGTCCGGCGACGCCTGTGGTTCATGGCACTTGCGACCTCAGAATGGGTGGTGGACAGTTTATCCGCATCCTCTGTCGGTGGAGCACCCGGCGCACGCCTTGTATTCGTTCTCGCCTCCAAATCTGGCCTTGGACCCTGGCTTGTGGAGGCGCGATTGGTAGCTTCTCTAGGTATAGTCCGACGAGCGCTCTTTTTCCTGAAAAGAAGGCATGGTCGTTAATATGCCTCTGAGAATAATGTCTTGCAATAAAGACGGCGCGCCGTACCATTGCACCGGTGTTTCAATCCGGATAGTGGATCTTTTCAGCCTGCCTGGCCTCGTGGCCCCTTGTTGGCTAGTTGCCACAGGCTCGGCCTTCTGCCCCGAGGACCTCCCCTGCAAAACACGGCTGTTATACGGCAATCAAAAAACCGCAAGGACAGATCCCTTTTTAAGTGCTGGGACTTCGGTCTCAGTCACCTGTGAGGCTGGAACTAGCCCAGGGTAATCGGCCGTAATGGCCACCAAAGCATTGTCATTACTCGATTGGTAAAATACCCCATCGATCAGCTCCACAGATATGTCCGGATCCTCCTGGGAGGCCGTATCAAGGGACCGTCCAGGGTCCTCAGGTTGTGGAGGAGGGCTATTTGTCTCCTTTACAGCCTGGCGCAGCTCATGTGATGAAATCGCTAGAATGAATACTTAAATACGGGAATACGAAATGGATGGGCGATAAAAAGTCTCCGCTTACCCAGCTCGGAGGGTTGTACATAGAAAAACCGCGCTATGGGTTGACATGAAGGAATTCCTCCTCTTCTCCCTTGTACAAAGTGGATAAGATCTTTATTAGATCAGCAGCCGATCCCGGCCCTTTGCGGCCGTGGCGGGTGGCTTCACCCTCCCCGTTGAAATCCCACATGGGGTGGCCTCTATACTGAAGCGGCTGCACCCCCGCATGATACATGTGGCCATGACCTCTATCATGGTCAATCCGGATCAAGCTAAAAAACTTATCCTGCTCATCAGGTAAAGAATGATCCTGTCATCTTCCTCCAGGGGGCTCCGTGGATGCCAGCT